>NW_027478423.1:414788-666430 GCF_051014685.1 Ptiloglossa arizonensis
CAGAATGGCCTAGGGAAAAAATACACATACCGTTGTAGTCGAGCGAGTTTCTACTTTCAGATTCAATAGGAATTTTTGGGTTAGGTCAATCCGTTCGCGAGATAAGGGACTTTGAAGCTAAGAAATGGATGACAAGACAACAAATTTTGCGGACCTCTGCTGCTGCAATCGCTTAACCAGAATGGCCTAGGGAAAAAATACACATACCGTTGTAATCGGGCGAGATTCTGCTTTCATACGCAACAGGAATTTTTGGGTTAGGTCAATCCGTTCGCGAGATATGGGAGTTTGAAGCCAAGAAATGGTTGAGACGGCAAAAAATTTTTCGCAATTCTGTGCTCCAAACGCTTAACCAGAATGGTCTAGGGAAAAAATACACATACCGTTGTAATCGGGCGAGTTTCTACTTTCCGATGCAACAGGAATTTTTGGGTTAGGTCAATCCGTTCGCGAGATATGGGAGTTTGACGCTAAGAAATGGTTGACAAGACAACAAATTATTCGCAATTCTGCTGCACCAATCGCTTAACTAGAATGGCCTAGGGAAAAAATACACATACCGTTCTAATCGGGCGAGTTTCTTCTTTCAGATGCAATAGGAATTTTTGGGTTAGGTCAATCCGTTCGCGAGATATGGGACTTCGAAGCTAAGAAATGGTTGACAAGACAACAAATTTTGCGCACTTCTGCTGCTGCTATCGCTTAACCAGAATGGCCTAGGGAAAAAATACACATACTGTTGTAATCGGGCAAGTTTCTACTTTCATACGCAACAGGAATTTTTGGGTTAGATCAATCCGTTCGCGAGATACGGGAGTTTGAAGCCAAGAAATGGTTGAGAAGGCAAACATTTTTTCGCAATTCTGCTGCCCCAAACGCTTAACCAGAATGGCCTAGTGTAAAAATACACATACCGTTGTAATCGGGCGAGTTTCTACATTCAAATGCAATAGCAATTTGTGGGTTAGGTCAATCCGTTCGCAAGATAAGGGAGTTTGAAGCCAGGAAATGGTTGAGAAGGCCACAAATTTTTCGCACTTCTGCTGCTCCAAACGCTTAACCAGAATGGCGTAGGGAAAAAATACACATACTGTTGTAATCGAGCGAGTTTCTACTTTCAGATGCAATAGAAATTTTTGGGTTAGGTCAATCCGTTCGCGAGATATGGGAATTTGAAGCTAAGAAATGGTTGAGAAGAGAACAAATTTTTCGCAATTCTGCTGGTCGAATTGCTTAACCAGAATGGCCTAGGGAAAAAATACACATACCGTTGTAATCGGGCGAGTTTCTAATTTCAGACGCAACAGGAATTTTTGAGTTGGGTCGATCCGTTCGCGAGATATGGGAGGTTAAAGCCACGAAATGGTTGAGAACGCAAAAAATTTTTCGCAATTCTGCTGCTACAAACGCTTAATCAGAATGGCCTAGGGAAAAAGTGCACATACCGTTGTAATCGGGCGGGTTTCTACTTTCAGATGCAATAGGAATTTTTGGGTTACGTGAATCCGTTCGCGAGATATGGGAGTTTGAAGCCAAGAAATGGTTGAGAAGGCAAAAAATTTTTCGCAATTCTGCTGCTCCAAACGCTTAACCAGAATGGCATAGGGAAAAAATACACATACCGTTGTAATCGGGCGAGTTTCTACTTTCAGATGCAATAGGAATTTTTGGCTTAGGTCAATCCGTTCGCGAGATATGGGAGTTTGAAGCTAAGAAATGGTTGAGATGGCAAAAAATTTTTCGCAATTCTGCTGCTCCAAACGCTTAACCAGAATGGCCTAGGGAAAAAATACATAAACCGTTGTAATCGGACGAGTTTCTACTTTCAGATGCAATAACAATGTTCGTGTTAGGTCAATCCGTTCGCAGGATAAGGGAGTTTGAAGCCAAGAAATGGTTGAGAAGGCCACAAATTTTTCGCAATTCTGCTGCTCCAAACGCTTAACCAGAATGGCCTAGGGAAAAAATACACATACTGTTGTAATCGGGCGAGTTTCTACTTTCATACGCAGCAGGAATTTTTGGGTTAGGTCAATCCGTTCGCGAGATAAGGGACTTTGAAGCTAAGAAATGGTTGACAAGACAACAAATTTTGCGCACTTCTGCTGCTCCAAACGCTTAACCAGAATGGCGTAGGGAAACAATACACATACCGTTGTAATCGGGCGAGTTTCTACTTTCAGATGCAATAGGAATTTTTGGGATAGGTCAATCCGTTCGCGAGATATGGGAGTTTGAAGCTAAGAAATGGTTGAGAAGAGAACAACTTTTTCGATATTCTGCTGCTCCAAAGACTTACCCAGAATGGCCTAGGGAAAAAATGCGCATACCGTTGTTATCGGGCGAGTTTCTACTTTCCGATGAAATAGGAATTTTTGGGTTAGGGCAATCCGTTCGCGAGATATGGTAGTTTGAAGCTAAGAAATGGTTGACAAGACAACAAATTTTTCGAAATTCTGCTGCTCCAGTCGCTTAACCAGAATGGCCTAGGGAAAAAATACACATACTGTTGTAATCGAGCGAGTTTCTACTTTCAGATGCAATAGGAATTTTTGGGTTAGGTCAATCCGTTCGCGAGATATGGGAATTTGAAGCTAAGAAATGTTTGAGAAGAGAACAAATTTTTCGCAATTCTGCTGGTCGAATTGCTTAACCAGAATGGCCTAGGGAAAAAATACACATACCGTTGTAATCGCGCGAGTTTCTAATTTCAGACGCAACAGGAATTTTTGAGTTGGGTCGATCCGTTCGCGAGATATGGGAGGTTGAAGCCAAGAAATGGTTGAGAACGCAAAAAATTTTTCGCAATTCTGCTGCTCCAAACGCTTAATCAGAATGGCCTAGGGAAAAAGTGCACATACCGTTGTAATCGGGCGGGTTTCTACTTTCAGATGCAATAGGAGTTTTTGGGTTAGGTGAATCCGTTCGCGAGATATGGGAGTTTGAAGCCAAGAAATGGTTGAGAAGGCAAAAAATTTTTCGCAATTCTGCTGCTCCAAACGCTTAACTAGAATGGCATAGGGAAAAAATACACATACCGTTGTAATCGGGCGAGTTTCTACTTTCAGATGCAATAGGAATTTTTGGGTCAGGTCAATCCGTTCGCGAGATATGGGAGTTTGGAGCTAAGAAATGGTTGAGAAGAGAACAACTTTTCGCAATTCTGCTGCACCAATCGCTTAACTAGAATGGCCTAGGGAAAAAATACACATACCGTTCTAATCGGGCGAGTTTCTTCTTTCAGATGCAATAGGAATTTTTGGGTTAGGTCAATCCGTTCGCGAGATATGGGACTTCGAAGCTAAGAAATGGTTGACAAGACAACAAATTTTGCGCACTTCTGCTGCTGCTATCGCTTAACCAGAATGGCCTAGGGAAAAAATACACATACTGTTGTAATCGGGCAAGTTTCTACTTTCATACGCAACAGGAATTTTTGGGTTAGATCAATCCGTTCGCGAGATACGGGAGTTTGAAGCCAAGAAATGGTTGAGAAGGCAAACATTTTTTCGCAATTCTGCTGCCCCAAACGCTTAACCAGAATGGCCTAGTGTAAAAATACACATACCTTTGTAATCGGGCGAGTTTCTACATTCAAATGCAATAGCAATTTGTGGGTTAGGTCAATCCGTTCGCAAGATAAGGGAGTTTGAAGCCAGGAAATGGTTGAGAAGGCCACAAATTTTTCGCACTTCTGCTGCTCCAAACGCTTAACCAGAATGGCGTAGGGAAAAAATACACATACTGTTGTAATCGAGCGAGTTTCTACTTTCAGATGCAATAGGAATTTTTGGGTTAGGTCAATCCGTTCGCGAGATATGGGAATTTGAAGCTAAGAAATGGTTGAGAAGAGAACAAATTTTTCGCAATTCTGCTGGTCGAATTGCTTAACCAGAATGGCCTAGGGAAAAAATACACATACCGTTGTAATCGGGCGAGTTTCTAATTTCAGACGCAACAGGAATTTTTGAGTTGGGTCGATCCGTTCGCGAGATATGGGAGGTTAAAGCCACGAAATGGTTGAGAACGCAAAAAATTTTTCGCAATTCTGCTGCTACAAACGCTTAATCAGAATGGCCTAGGGAAAAAGTGCACATACCGTTGTAATCGGGCGGGTTTCTACTTTCAGATGCAATAGGAATTTTTGGGTTAGGTGAATCCGTTCGCGAGATATGGGAGTTTGAAGCCAAGAAATGGTTGAGAAGGCAAAAAATTTTTCGCAATTCTGCTGCTCCAAACGCTTAACCAGAATGGCATAGGGAAAAAATACACATACCGTTGTAATCGGGCGAGTTTCTACTTTCAGATGCAATAGGAATTTTTGGCTTAGGTCAATCCGTTCGCGAGATATGGGAGTTTGAAGCTAAGAAATGGTTGAGATGGCAAAAAATTTTTCGCAATTCTGCTGCTCCAAACGCTTAACCAGAATGGCCTAGGGAAAAAATACATAAACCGTTGTAATCGGACGAGTTTCTACTTTCAGATGCAATAACAATGTTCGTGTTAGGTCAATCCGTTCGCAGGATAAGGGAGTTTGAAGCCAAGAAATGGTTGAGAAGGCCACAAATTTTTCGCAATTCTGCTGCTCCAAACGCTTAACCAGAATGGCCTAGGGAAAAAATACACATACTGTTGTAATCGGGCGAGTTTCTACTTTCATACGCAGCAGGAATTTTTGGGTTAGGTCAATCCGTTCGCGAGATAAGGGACTTTTAAGCTAAGAAATGTTTGACAAGACAACAAATTTTGCGCACTTCTGCTGCTCCAAACGCTTAACCAGAATGGCGTAGGGAAACAATACACATACCGTTGTAATCGGGCGAGTTTCTACTTTCAGATGCAATAGGAATTTTTGGGATAGGTCAATCCGTTCGCGAGATATGGGAGTTTGAAGCTAAGAAATGGTTGAGAAGAGAACAACTTTTTCGCAATTCTGCTGGTCCAATTGCTTAACCAGAATGGTCTAGGGTAAAAATACACATACCGTTGTAATCGGGCGAGTTTCTAATTTCAGACGCAACAGGAATTTTTGGGTTGGGTCAATCCGTTCGCGAGGTATGGGAGGTTGAAGCCAAGACATGGTTGAGAACGCAAAAAATTTTTCGCAATTCTGCTGCTCCAAACGCTTAATCAGAATGGCATAGGGAAAAAATACACATACCGTTGTAATCGGGCGAGTTTCTACTTTCAGATGCAATAGGAATTTTTTGGTTAGGTCAATCCGTTCGCGAGATATGGGAGTTTGAAGCTAAGAAATGGTTGAGAAGAGAACAACTTTTTCGCAATTCTGCTGCTCCAAACGCTTAACAAGATTGGCCTAGGGAAAAAATGCACATACCGTTGTAATCGGGCGAGTTTCTACTTTCCGGTGCAATAGGAATTTTTGGGTTAGGTCAATCCGTTCGCAAGATATGGGAGTTTGAAGCTAAGAAATGGTTGACAAGACAACAAATTTTTCGCAATTCTGCTGCACCAATCGCTTAACTAGAATGGCCTAGGGAAAAAATACACATACCGTTCTAATCGGGCGAGTTTCTTCTTTCAGATGCAATAGGAATTTTTGGGTTAGGTCAATCCGTTCGCGAGATATGGGACTTCGAAGCTAAGAAATGGTTGACAAGACAACAAATTTTGCGCACCTCTGCTGCTGCAATCGCTTAACCAGAATGGCCTAGGGAAAAAATACACATACCGTTGTAATCGGGCGAGATTCTGCTTTCATACGCAACAGGAATTTTTGGGTTAGGTCAATCCGTTCGCGAGATATGGGAGTTTGAAGCCAAGAAATGGTTGAGACGGCAAAAAATTTTTCGCAATTCTGTGCTCCAAACGCTTAACCAGAATGGTCTAGGGAAAAAATACACATACCGTTGTAATCGGGCGAGTTTCTACTTTCCGATGCAACAGGAATTTTTGTGTTAGGTCAATCCGTTCGCGAGATATGGGAGTTTGACGCTAAGAAATGGTTGACAAGACAACAAATTATTCGCAATTCTGCTGCACCAATCGCTTAACTAGAATGGCCTAGGGAAAAAATACACATACCGTTCTAATCGGGCGAGTTTCTTCTTTCAGATGCAATAGGAATTTTTGGGTTAGGTCAATCCGTTCGCGAGATATGGGACTTCGAAGCTAAGAAATGGTTGACAAGACAACAAATTTTGCGCACTTCTGCTGCTGCTATCGCTTAACCAGAATGGCCTAGGGAAAAAATACACATACTGTTGTAATCGGGCAAGTTTCTACTTTCATACGCAACAGGAATTTTTGGGTTAGATCAATCCGTTCGCGAGATACGGGAGTTTGAAGCCAAGAAATGGTTGAGAAGGCAAACATTTTTTCGCAATTCTGCTGCCCCAAACGCTTAACCAGAATGGCCTAGTGTAAAAATACACATACCGTTGTAATCGGGCGAGTTTCTACATTCAAATGCAATAGCAATTTGTGGGTTAGGTCAATCCGTTCGCAAGATAAGGGAGTTTGAAGCCAGGAAATGGTTGAGAAGGCCACAAATTTTTCGCACTTCTGCTGCTCCAAACGCTTAACCAGAATGGCGTAGGGAAAAAATACACATACCGTTGTAATCGGGCGAGTTTCTAATTTCAGACGCAACAGGAATTTTTGAGTTGGGTCGATCCGTTCGCGAGATATGGGAGGTTAAAGCCACGAAATGGTTGAGAACGCAAAAAATTTTTCGCAATTCTGCTGCTACAAACGCTTAATCAGAATGGCCTAGGGAAAAAGTGCACATACCGTTGTAATCGGGCGGGTTTCTACTTTCAGATGCAATAGGAATTTTTGGGTTAGGTGAATCCGTTCGCGAGATATGGGAGTTTGAAGCCAAGAAATGGTTGAGAAGGCAAAAAATTTTTCGCAATTCTGCTGCTCCAAACGCTTAACCAGAATGGCATAGGGAAAAAATACACATACCGTTGTAATCGGGCGAGTTTCTACTTTCAGATGCAATAGGAATTTTTGGCTTAGGTCAATCCGTTCGCGAGATATGGGAGTTTGAAGCTAAGAAATGGTTGAGATGGCAAAAAATTTTTCGCAATTCTGCTGCTCCAAACGCTTAACCAGAATGGCCTAGGGAAAAAATACATAAACCGTTGTAATCGGACGAGTTTCTACTTTCAGATGCAATAACAATGTTCGTGTTAGGTCAATCCGTTCGCAGGATAAGGGAGTTTGAAGCCAAGAAATGGTTGAGAAGGCCACAAATTTTTCGCAATTCTGCTGCTCCAAACGCTTAACCAGAATGGCCTAGGGAAAAAATACACATACTGTTGTAATCGGGCGGGTTTCTACTTTCACATGCAATAGGAATTTTTGGGATAGGTCAATCCGTTCGCGAGATATGGGAGTTTGAAGCTAAGAAATGTTTGACAAGACAACAAATTTTGCGCACTTCTGCTGCTCCAAACGCTTAACCAGAATGGCGTAGGGAAACAATACACATACCGTTGTAATCGGGCGAGTTTCTACTTTCAGATGCAATAGGAATTTTTGGGATAGGTCAATCCGTTCGCGAGATATGGGAGTTTGAAGCTAAGAAATGGTTGAGAAGAGAACAACTTTTTCGCTATTCTGCTGCTCCAAAGACTTACCCAGAATGGCCTAGGGAAAAAATGCGCATACCGTTGTTATCGGGCGAGTTTCTACTTTCCGATGGAATAGGAATTTTTGGGTTAGGGCAATCCGTTCGCGAGATATGGTAGTTTGAAGCTAAGAAATGGTTGACAAGACAACAAATTTTTCGAAATTCTGCTGCTCCAATCGCTTAACCAGAATGGCCTAGGGAAAAAATACACATACTGTTGTAATCGAGCGAGTTTCTACTTTCAGATGCAATAGGAATTTTTGGGTTAGGTCAATCCGTTCGCGAGATATGGGAATTTGAAGCTAAGAAATGGTTGAGAAGAGAACAAATTTTTCGCAATTCTGCTGGTCGAATTGCTTAACCAGAATGGCCTAGGGAAAAAATACACATACCGTTGTAATCGCGCGAGTTTCTAATTTCAGACGCAACAGGAATTTTTGAGTTGGGTCGATCCGTTCGCGAGATATGGGAGGTTGAAGCCAAGAAATGGTTGAGAACGCGAAAAATTTTTCGCAATTCTGCTGCTCCAAACGCTTAATCAGAATGGCCTAGGGAAAAAGTGCACATACCGTTGTAATCGGGCGGGTTTCTACTTTCAGATGCAATAGGAGTTTTTGGGTTAGGTGAATCCGTTCGCGAGATATGGGAGTTTGAAGCCAAGAAATGGTTGAGAAGGCAAAAAATTTTTCGCAATTCTGCTGCTCCAAACGCTTAACTAGAATGGCATAGGGAAAAAATACACATACCGTTGTAATCGGGCGAGTTTCTACTTTCAGATGCAATAGGAATTTTTGGGTCAGGTCAATCCGTTCGCGAGATATGGGAGTTTGGAGCTAAGAAATGGTTGAGAAGAGAACAACTTTTCGCAATTCTGCTGCGCCCAACGCTTAACCAGAATGGCCTAGGGAAAAAATACACATACCGTTTTAATCGGGCGAGTTTTTACTTTCAGATGCAATAGGAATTTTTGGGTTAGGTCAATCCGTTCGCGAGATGTGGGAGTTTGGAGCTAAGAAATGGTTGAGAAGAGAACAACTTTTCGCAATTCTGCTGCTCCCAACGCTCAACCAGAATGGCCTAGGGAAAAAATGCACATACCGTTATAATCGGGCGAGATTCTACTTTCCGATGCAATAGGAATTTTTGGGTTAGGCCAATCCGCTCGCGAGATATGGGAGTTTGAAGCTAAGAAATGGTTGACAAGACAACAAATTTTTCGCAATTCTGCTGCTCCAATCGCTTAACCAGAATGGCCCAGGGAAGAAATACACATACCGTTGTAATCGGGCGAGTTTCTACTTTCAGATGCAATAGCCATTTTTGGGTTAGGTCAATCCGTTCGCGAGATATGGGACTTTGAAGCTAAGAAGTGGTTGACAAGACAAAACATTTTTCGTACTTCAGCTGCTGCAATCGCTTAACCAGAATGGCCTAGGTAAAAAATACACCTACTGTTGTAATCGGACGATTTTCTACTTTCAGATGCAATAGGAATTTTTGGGTTTGGTCAATCCGTTCGCGAGATATGGGAGTTTGAAGCTAAGAAATGGTTGAGAAGACAACAAATTTTTCGCACTTCTTCTGCTCCAAACGCTTAACCAGAATGGCCTAGGGAAAAAATACACATACTGTTGTAATCGGGCGAGTTTCTACTTTCATACGCAACAGGAATTTTTGGGTTAGGTCAATCCGTTCGCGAGATATGGGAGTTTGAAGCCAAGAAATGGTTGAGAAGGAAAAAAATTTTTCGCAATTCTGCTGCTCCACACGCTTAACCAGAATGGCCTAGGGAAAAAATGCACATACCGTTGTAATCGGGCGAGTTTCTACTTTCCGATGCAATAGGAATTTTTGGGTTAGGCCAATCCGTTCGCGAGATATGGGAGTTTGAAGCTAAGAAATGGTTGACAAGACAACATATTTTTCGCAATTCTGGTGCTCCAATCGCTTAACCAGAATGGCCTAGGGGATAAAAACAGATACCGTTGTAATCGGGCGAGTTTCTACCTTCAGATGCAATAGGCATTTTTGGGTTAGGTCAATCCGTTCGCGAGATATGGGAGTTTGAAGCCAAGAAATGGTTGAGAAGGCCACAAATTTTTCGCACTTCTGCTGCACCTAACGCTTAACCAGAATGGCCTAGGGAAAAATACACATACTGTTGTAATCGGGCGAGATTCTACTTTCAGATGCAATAGGAATTTTTGGGTTAGGTCAATCCGTTCGCGAGATATGGGAATTTGAAGCTAAGAAATGGTTGAGAAGAGAACAACTTTTCGCAATTCTGCTGCTCCGAACACTTAACCAGAATGGCCTATGGAAAAAATGTACATACCGTTGTAATCGGGCGGGTTTCTACTTTCAGATGCAATAGGAATTTTTGGGTTAGGTCAATCGGTTCGCGAGATAGGGTATTATGATGCCAAGAAATGGTTGAGAAGGCAAAAATTTTTTCGCAATTCTGCTGCCCCAAACGCTTAACCAGAATGGCCTAGAGTAAAAATACACATACCGTTGTAATCGGGCGAGTTGCTACATTCAAATGCAACAGCAATTTGTGGGTTAGGTCAATCCGTTCGCAAGATAAGGGAGTTTGAAGCCAAGAAATGGTTGAGAAGGACAAAAATTTTTCGCACTTCTGCTGCTCCAAACGCTTAACCAGAATGGCCTACGGAAAAAATACACATACTGTTGTAATCGGGCGAGTTTCTACTTTCATACGCAACAGGAATTTTTGGGTTAGGTCAATCCGTTCGCGAGATATGGATGTTTGAAGCCAAGAAGTGGTTGAGAAGGCAAAAAATTTTTCGCAATTCTGCTGCTCCACACGCTTAACCAGAATGGCATAGGGAAAAAATACACATACCGTTGTAATCGGGCGAGTTTCTACTTTCAAATGCAATAGGAATTTTTGGGTTAGGTCAATCCGTTCGCGAGATATGGGAGTTTGAAGCTAAGAAATGGTTGAGAAGAGAACAAATTTTTCGCAATTCTGCTGCTCCAATCGCTTAACCAGAATGGCCTAGGGAAAAAATACACATACCGTTGTAATCGGGCGGGTTTCTACTTTCAGATGCAATGGGAATTTTTGGGTTAGGTCAATCCGTTCGCGAGATATGGGAGTTTGAAGCCAAGAAATGGTTGAGATGGCAAAAAATTTTTCGCAATTCTGCTGCTCCACACGCTTAACCAGAATGGCATAGGGAAAAAATACACATACCGTTGTAATCGGGCGAGTTTCTACTTTCAGATGCAATAGGAATTTTTTGGTTACGTCAATCCGTTCGCGAGAGATGGGAGTTTGAAGCTAAGAAATGGTTGAGAAGAGAACAACTTTTTCGCAATTCTGCTGCTCCAAACGCTTAACAAGATTGGCCTAGGGAAAAAATGCACATACCGTTGTAATCGGGCGAGTTTCTACTTTCCGGTGCAATAGGAATTTTTGGGTTAGGTCAATCCGATCGCAAGATATGGGAGTTTGAAGCTAAGAAATGGTTGACAAGACAACAAATTTTTCGCAATTCTGCTGCACCAATCGCTTAACCAGAATGGCCTAGGGAAAAAATACACATACTGTTGTAATCGGGCAAGTTTCTACTTTCATACGCAACAGGAATTTTTGGGTTAGATCAATCCGTTCGCGAGATACGGGAGTTTGAAGCCAAGAAATGGTTGAGAAGGCAAACATTTTTTCGCAATTCTGCTGCCCCAAACGCTTAACCAGAATGGCCTAGTGTAAAAATACACATACCGTTGTAATCGGGCGAGTTTCTACATTCAAATGCAATAGCAATTTGTGGGTTAGGTCAATCCGTTCGCAAGATAAGGGAGTTTGAAGCCAGGAAATGGTTGAGAAGGCCACAAATTTTTCGCACTTCTGCTGCTCCAAACGCTTAACCAGAATGGCGTAGGGAAAAAATACACATACTGTTGTAATCGAGCGAGTTTCTACTTTCAGATGCAATAGAAATTTTTGGGTTAGGTCAATCCGTTCGCGAGATATGGGAATTTGAAGCTAAGAAATGGTTGAGAAGAGAACAAATTTTTCGCAATTCTGCTGGTCGAATTGCTTAACCAGAATGGCCTAGGGAAAAAATACACATACCGTTGTAATCGGGCGAGTTTCTAATTTCAGACGCAACAGGAATTTTTGAGTTGGGTCGATCCGTTCGCGAGATATGGGAGGTTAAAGCCACGAAATGGTTGAGAACGCAAAAAATTTTTCGCAATTCTGCTGCTACAAACGCTTAATCAGAATGGCCTAGGGAAAAAGTGCACATACCGTTGTAATCGGGCGGGTTTCTACTTTCAGATGCAATAGGAATTTTTGGGTTAGGTGAATCCGTTCGCGAGATATGGGAGTTTGAAGCCAAGAAATGGTTGAGAAGGCAAAAAATTTTTCGCAATTCTGCTGCTCCAAACGCTTAACCAGAATTGCATAGGGAAAAAATACACATACCGTTGTAATCGGGCGAGTTTCTACTTTCAGATGCAATAGGAATTTTTGGCTTAGGTCAATCCGTTCGCGAGATATGGGAGTTTGAAGCTAAGAAATGGTTGAGATGGCAAAAAATTTTTCGCAATTCTGCTGCTCCAAACGCTTAACCAGAATGGCCTAGGGAAAAAATACATAAACCGTTGTAATCGGACGAGTTTCTACTTTCAGATGCAATAACAATGTTCGTGTTAGGTCAATCCGTTCGCAGGATAAGGGAGTTTGAAGCCAAGAAATGGTTGAGAAGGCCACAAATTTTTCGCAATTCTGCTGCTCCAAACGCTTAACCAGAATGGCCTAGGGAAAAAATACACATACTGTTGTAATCGGGCGAGTTTCTACTTTCATACGCAGCAGGAATTTTTGGGTTAGGTCAATCCGTTCGCGAGATAAGGGACTTTTAAGCTAAGAAATGGTTGACAAGACAACAAATTTTGCGCACTTCTGCTGCTCCAAACGCTTAACCAGAATGGCGTAGGGAAACAATACACATACCGTTGTAATCGGGCGAGTTTCTACTTTCAGATGCAATAGGAATTTTTGGGATAGGTCAATCCGTTCGCGAGATATGGGAGTTTGAAGCTAAGAAATGGTTGAGAAGAGAACAACTTTTTCGCTATTCTGCTGCTCCAAAGACTTACCCAGAATGGCCTAGGGAAAAAATGCGCATACCGTTGTTATCGGGCGAGTTTCTACTTTCCGATGAAATAGGAATTTTTGGGTTAGGGCAATCCGTTCGCGAGATATGGTAGTTTGAAGCTAAGAAATGGTTGACAAGACAACAAATTTTTCGAAATTCTGCTGCTCCAATCGCTTAACCAGAATGGCCTAGGGAAAAAATACACATACTGTTGTTATCGAGCGAGTTTCTACTTTCAGATGCAATAGGAATTTTTGGGTTAGGTCAATCCGTTCGCGAGATATGGGAATTTGAAGCTAAGAAATGGTTGAGAAGAGAACAAATTTTTCGCAATTCTGCTGGTCGAATTGCTTAACCAGAATGGCCTAGGGAAAAAATACACATACCGTTGTAATCGCGCGAGTTTCTAATTTCAGACGCAACAGGAATTTTTGAGTTGGGTCGATCCGTTCGCGAGATATGGGAGGTTGAAGCCAAGAAATGGTTGAGAACGCAAAAAATTTTTCGCAATTCTGCTGCTCCAAACGCTTAATCAGAATGGCCTAGGGAAAAAGTGCACATACCGTTGTAATCGGGCGGGTTTCTACTTTCAGATGCAATAGGAGTTTTTGGGTTAGGTGAATCCGTTCGCGAGATATGGGAGTTTGAAGCCAAGAAATGGTTGAGAAGGCAAAAAATTTTTCGCAATTCTGCTGCTCCAAACGCTTAACTAGAATGGCATAGGGAAAAAATACACATACCGTTGTAATCGGGCGAGTTTCTACTTTCAGATGCAATAGGAATTTTTGGGTCAGGTCAATCCGTTCGCGAGATATGGGAGTTTGGAGCTAAGAAATGGTTGAGAAGAGAACAACTTTTCGCAATTCTGCTGCGCCCAACGCTTAACCAGAATGGCCTAGGGAAAAAATACACATACCGTTTTAATCGGGCGAGTTTTTACTTTCAGATGCAATAGGAATTTTTGGGTTAGGTCAATCCGTTCGCGAGATGTGGGAGTTTGGAGCTAAGAAATGGTTGAGAAGAGAACAACTTTTCGCAATTCTGCTGCTCCCAACGCTCAACCAGAATGGCCTAGGGAAAAAATGCACATACCGTTATAATCGGGCGAGATTCTACTTTCCGATGCAATAGGAATTTTTGGGTTAGGCCAATCCGCTCGCGAGATATGGGAGTTTGAAGCTAAGAAATGGTTGACAAGACAACAAATTTTTCGCAATTCTGCTGCTCCAATCGCTTAACCAGAATGGCCTAGGGAAGAAATACACATACCGTTGTAATCGGGCGAGTTTCTACTTTCAGATGCAATAGCCATTTTTGGGTTAGGTCAATCCGTTCGCGAGATATGGGACTTTGAAGCTAAGAAGTGGTTGACAAGACAAAACATTTTTCGTACTTCAGCTGCTGCAATCGCTTAACCAGAATGGCCTAGGTAAAAAATACACCTACTGTTGTAATCGGGCAATTTTCTACTTTCAGATGCAATAGGAATTTTTGGGTTAGGCCAATCCGCTCGCGAGATATGGGAGTTTGAAGCTAAGAAATGGTTGACAAGACAACATATTTTTCGCAATTCTGGTGCTCCAATCGCTTAACCAGAATGGCCTAGGGGATAAAAACAGATACCGTTGTAATCGGGCGAGTTTCTACCTTCAGATGCAATAGGCATTTTTGGGTTAGGTCAATCCGTTCGCGAGATATGGGAGTTTGAAGCCAAGAAATGGTTGAGAAGGCCACAAATTTTTCGCACTTCTGCTGCACCTAACGCTTAACCAGAATGGCCTAGGGAAAAATACACATACTGTTGTAATCGGGCGAGATTCTACTTTCAGATGCAATAGGAATTTTTGGGTTAGGTCAATCCGTTCGCGAGATATGGGAATTTGAAGCCAAGGAATGTTTGAGAAGAGAACAACTTTTTCGCAATTCTGCTGCTCCGAACGCTTAACCAGAATGGCCTATGGAAAAAATGTACATACCGTTGTAATCGGGCGGGTTTCTACTTTCAGATGCAATAGGAATTTTTGGGTTAGGTCAATCGGTTCGCGAGATAGGGTATTATGATGCCAAGAAATGGTTGAGAAGGCAAAAATTTTTTCGCAATTCTGCTGCCCCAAACGCTTAACCAGAATGGCCGAGAGTAAAAATACACATACCGTTGTAATCGGGCGAGTTGCTACATTCAAATGCAACAGCAATTTGTGGGTTAGGTCAATCCGTTCGCAAGATAAGGGAGTTTGAAGCCAAGAAATGGTTGAGAAGGACAAAAATTTTTCGCACTTCTGCTGCTCCAAACGCTTAACCAGAATGGCCTACGGAAAAAATACACATACTGTTGTAATCGGGCGAGTTTCTACTTTCATACGCAACAGGAATTTTTGGGTTAGGTCAATCCGTTCGCGAGATATGGATGTTTGAAGCCAAGAAATGGTTGAGAAGGCAAAAAATTTTTCGCAATTCTGCTGCTCCACACGCTTAACCAGAATGGCATAGGGAAAAAATACACATACCGTTGTAATCGGGCGAGTTTCTACTTTCAAATGCAATAGGAATTTTTGGGTTAGGTCAATCCGTACGCGAGATAGGGTATTATGAAGCCAAGAAATGGTTGAGATGGCAAAAATCTTTTCGCAATCCTGCTGCCCCAAACGCTTAACCAGAATGGCCTAGAGTAATAATACACATACCGTTGTAATCGGGCGAGTTTCTACATTCAAATGCAATAGGAATTTTTGGGTTAGGTCAATCCGTTCGCGAGATATGGGAGTTTGAAGCTAAGAAATGGTTGAGAAGAGAACAAATTTTTCGCAATTCTGCTGCTCCAATCGCTTAACCAGAATGGCCTAGGGAAAAAATACACATACCGTTGTAATCGGACGAGTTTCTACTTTCAGACGCAACAGGAATTTTTGGGTTGGGTCAATCCGTTCGCGAGATATGGGAGGTTGAAGCCAAGAAATGGTTGAGAAGGCAAAAATTTTTTCGCAATTCTGCTGCTCCAAACGCTTAATCAGAATGGCCTAGGGAAAAAGTACACATACCGTTGTAATCGGGCGGGTTTCTACTTTCAGATGCAATGGGAATTTTTGGGTTAGGTCAATCCGTTCGCGAGATATGGGAGTTTGAAGCCAAGAAATGGTTGAGAAGGCAAAAAATTTTTCGCAATTCTGCTGCTCCACACGCTTAACCAGAATGGCATAGGGAAAAAATACACATACCGTTGTAATCGGGCGAGTTTCTACTTTCAGATGCAATAGGAATTTTTGGGTTAGGTCAATCCGTTCGCGAGATATGGGAGTTTGAAGCTAAGAAATGGTTGAGAAGAGAACAACTTTTCGCAATTCTGCTGCTCCCAACGCTTAACCAGAATGGCCTAGGGAAAAAATACACATACCGTTTTAATCGGGCGAGTTTTTATTTTCAGATGCAATAGGAATTTTTGGGTTAGGTCAATCCGTTCGCGAGATGTGGGAGTTTGGAGCTAAGAAATGGTTGAGAAGAGAACAACTTTTCGCAATTCTGCTGCTCCCAACGCTCAACCAGAATGGCCTAGGGAAAAAATGCACATACCGTTATAATCGGGCGAGATTCTACTTTCCGATGCAATAGGAATTTTTGGGTTAGGCCAATCCGCTCGCGAGATATGGGAGTTTGAAGCTAAGAAATGGTTGACAAGACAACAAATTTTTCGCAATTCTGCTGCTCCAATCGCTTAACCAGAATGGCCTAGGGAAAAAATACACATACCGTTGTAATCGGGCGAGTTTCTACTTTCAGATGCAATAGCCATTTTTGGGTTAGGTCAATCCGTTCGCGAGATATGGGACTTTGAAGCTAAGAAATGGTTGACAAGACAAAACATTTTTCGTACTTCAGCTGCTGCAATCGCTTAACCAGAATGGCCTAGGTAAGAAATACACCTACTGTTGTAATCGGGCGATTTTCTACTTTCAGATGCAATAGGAATTTTTGGGTTTGGTCATTCCGTTCGCGAGATATGGGAGTTTGAAGCTAAGAAATGGTTGAGAAGACAACAAATTTTTCGCACTTCTGCTGCTCCAAACGCTTAACCAGAATGGCCTAGGGAAAAAATACACATACTGTTGTAATCGGGCGAGTTTCTACTTTCATACGCAACAGGAATTTTTGGGTTAGGTCAATCCGTTCGCGAGATATGGGAGTTTGAAGCCAAGAAATTGTTGAGAAGGAAAAAAATTTTTCGCAATTCTGCTGCTCCACACGCTTAACCAGAATGGCATAGTGAAAAAATACACATACCGTTGTAATCGGGCGAGTTTTTACTTTCAGATGCAATAGGAATTTTTGGGTTAGGTCAATCCGTTCGCGAGATGTGGGAGTTTGGAGCTAAGAAATGGTTGAGAAGAGAACAACTTTTCGCAATTCTGCTGCTCGCAACGCTTAACCAGAATGGCCTAGGGAAAAAATGCACATACCGTTGTAATCGGGCGAGTTTCTACTTTCCGATGCAATAGGAATTTTTGGGTTAGGCCAATCCGTTCGCGAGATATGGGAGTTTGAAGCTAAGAAATGGTTGACAAGACAACATATTTTTCGCAATTCTGGTGCTCCAATCGCTTAACCAGAATGGCCTAGGGGATAAAAACAGATACCGTTGTAATCGGGCGAGTTTCTACTTTCAGATGCAATAGGCATTTTTGGGTTAGGTCAATCCGTTCGCGAGATATGGGAGTTTGAAGCCAAGAAATGGTTGAGAAGGCCACAAATTTTTCGCACTTCTGCTGCACCTAACGCTTAACCAGAATGGCCTAGGGAAAAATACACATACTGTTGTAATCGGGCGAGATTCTACTTTCAGATGCAATAGGAATTTTTGGGTTAGGTCAATCCGTTCGCGAGATATGGGAATTTGAAGCCAAGGAATGGTTGAGAAGAGAACAACTTTTTCGCAATTCTGCTGCTCCGAACGCTTAACCAGAATGGCCTATGGAAAAAATGTACATACCGTTGTAATCGGGCGGGTTTCTACTTTCAGATGCAATAGGAATTTTTGGGTTAGGTCAATCGGTTCGCGAGATAGGGTATTATGATGCCAAGAAATGGTTGAGAAGGCAAAAATTTTTTCGCAATTCTGCTGCCCCAGACGCTTAACCAGAATGGCCTAGAGTAAAAATACACATACCGTTGTAATCGGGCGAGTTGCTACATTCAAATGCAACAGCAATTTGTGGGTTAGGTCAATCCGTTCGCAAGATAAGGGAGTTTGAAGCCAAGAAATGGTTGAGAAGGACACAAATTTTTCGCACTTCTGCTGCTCCAAACGCTTAACCAGAATGGCCTACGGAAAAAATACACATACTGTTGTAATCGGGCGAGTTTCTACTTTCATACGCAACAGGAATTTTTGGGTTAGGTCAATCCGTTCGCGAGATATGGATGTTTGAAGCCAAGAAATGGTTGAGAAGGCAAAAAATTTTTCGCAATTCTGCTGCTCCACACGCTTAACCAGAATGGCATAGGGAAAAAATACACATACCGTTGTAATCGGGCGAGTTTCTACTTTCAAATGCAATAGGAATTTTTGGGTTAGGTCAATCCGTTCGCGAGATATGGGAGTTTGAAGCTAAGAAATGGTTGAGAAGAGAACAAATTTTTCGCAATTCTGCTGCTCCAATCGCTTAACCAGAATGGCCTAGGGAAAAAATACACATACCGTTGTAATCGGGCGAGTTTCTACTTTCAGACGCAACAGGAATTTTTGGGTTGGGTCAATCCGTTCGCGAGATATGGGAGGTTGAAGCCAAGAAATGGTTGAGAAGGCAAAAATTTTTTCGCAATTCTGCTGCTCCAAACGCTTAATCAGAATGGCCTAGGGAAAAAGTACACATACCGTTGTAATCGGGCGGGTTTCTACTTTCAGATGCAATGGGAATTTTTGGGTTAGGTCAATCCGTTCGCGAGATATGGGAGTTTGAAGCCAAGAAATGGTTGAGAAGGCAAAAAATTTTTCGCAATTCTGCTGCCCCAAACGCTTAACCAGAATGGCCTAGGGAAAAAATGCACATACTGTTGTAATCGGGCGAGTTTCTACTTTCATACACAACAGGAATTTTTGGGTTAGATCAATTCGTACGCGAGATAGGGTATTATGAAGCCAAGAAATGGTTGAGAAGGCAAAAATTTTTTCGCAATCCTGCTGCCCCAAACGCTTAACCAGAATGGCCTAGGGAAAAAATACACATACTGTTGTAATCGGGCGAGTTTCTACTTTCAGATGCAGTAGGAATTTTTGGGTTAGGTCAATCGGTTCGCGAGATAGGGAATTATGAAGCCAAGAAATGGTTGAGAAGGCAAACATTTTTTCGCTATTCTGCTGCCCCAAACGCTTAACCAGAATGGCCTAGAGTAAAAATACACATACCGTTGTAATCGGGCGAGTTGCTACTTTCAGGTGCAATAGGAATTTTTGGGTTAGGAAAATCCGTTCGCAAGATAAGGGAGTTTGAAGGCAAAAAATGGTTGAGAAAGCCACAAATTTTTCGCAATTACGCTGCTCCAAACGCTTAACCAGAATGGCCAAGGGAAAAAATACACATACTGTTGTAATCGGGCGAGTTTCTACTTTCATACGCAACAGGAATTTTTGGGTTAGGTCAATCCGTTCGCGAGATATGGGAGTTCGAAGCCAAGAAATGCTTGAGAAGGCAAAAAATTTTTCGCAATTCTTCTGCTCCAAACGCTTAACCAGAATGGCATAGGGAAAAAATACACATACCGTTGTAATCGGGCGAGTTTCTACTTTCAGATGCAATAGGAATTTTTGGGTTAGGTCAATCCGTTCGTGAGATAGGGTATTATGAAGCCAAGAAATGGTTGAGAAGGCAAAAAATTTTTCGCAATGCTGCTGCTCCAAACGCTTAACCAGAATGGCCTAGAGTAAAAATACACATACCGTTGTAATCGGGCGAGTTTGTACTTTCAGATGCAATAGCAATTTACGTGTTAGGTCAATCCGTTCGCAAGATAAGGGAGTTTGAAGCCAAGAAATGGTAGAGAAGGCTACAAATTTTTCGCACTTCTGCTGCTCCAAACGCTTAACCAGAATGGCCTAGGGAAAAAATACACATAGTGTTGCAATCGGGCGAGTTTCTACTTTCAGATGCAATAGGAATTTTTGGGTTAGGTCAATCCGTTCGCGAGATAGGGTATTATGAAGCCAAGAAATGGTTGAGAAGGCAAAAAATTTTTCGCAATTCTTCTGGTCCAAACGCTTAACCAGAATGGCCTAGAGTAAAAATACACATACCGTTGTAATCGGGCGAGTTGCTACTTTCAAATGCAATAGCAATTTTCGTGTTAGGTCAATCCGTTCGCAAGAGAAGGGAGTTTGAAGCCAAGAAATGGTTGAGAAGGCAAAAAATTTTTCGCAATTCTGCTGCTCCACACGCTTAACCAGAATGGCATAGGGAAAAAATACACATACCGTTGTAATCGGGCGAGTTTCTACTTTCAGATGCAATAGGAATTTTTGGGTTAGATCAATTCGTACGCGACATAGGGTATTATGAAGCCAAGTAATGGTTGAGGAGGCAAAAATTTTTTCGCAATCCTGCTGCCCCAAACGCGTAACCAGAATGGCCTAGGGAAAAAATACACATACTGTTGTAATCGGGCGAGTTTCTACTTTCAGATGCAATAGGAATTTTTGGGTTAGGTCAATCCGTTCGCAAGATAAGGGAGTTTGATGCCAAGAAATGGTTGAGAAGGCCACAAATTTTTCGCACTTCTGCTGCTCCAAACGCTTAACCAGAATTGCCTAGGGAAAAAATACACATACTGTTGTAATCGGGCGAGTTTCTACTTTCAGATGCAATAGGAATTTTTGGGTTAGGTCAATCCGTTCGCGAGATAGGGTATTATGAAGCCAAGAAATGGTTGAGAAGGCAAAAAATTTTTCGCAATTCTTCTGCTCCAAACGCTTAACCAGAATGGCCTAGAGTAAAAATACACACAGCGCTGTAATCGGGCGAGTTGGTACTTTCAAATGCAATAGCAATTTGTGGGTTAGGTCAATCCGTTCGCAAGATAAGGGAGTTTGAAGCCAAGAAATGGTTGAGAAGGCCACAAATTTTTTGCACTTCTGCTGCTCCAAACGCTTAACCAGAATGGCCAAGGGAAAAAATACACATACTGTTGTAATCGGGCGAGTTTCTACTTTCATGCGCAACAGAAATTTTTGGATTAGGTTAATCCGTTCGCGAGATATGGGAGTTTGAAGACAAGAAATGGTTGAGAAGGCAAAAAATTTTACGCAATTCTGCTGCTCCAAACGCTTAACCAGAATGGCATAGGGAAAAAATACACATACCGTTGTAATCGGGCGAGTTTCTACTTTCAGATGCAATAGGAATTTTTGTGTTAGATCAATTCGTACGCGAGATAGGGTATTATGAAGCCAAGAAATGGTTGAGAAGGCTAAAATTTTTTCGCAATCCTGCTGCCCCAAACGCTTAACCAGAATGGCCTAGAGTAATAATACACATACCGTTGTAATCGGGCGAGTTTCTACTTTCAGATGAAATAGGAATTGTTGGGTTAGGGCAATCCGTTCGCGAGATATGGGAGTTTGAAGCCAAGAAATGGTTGAGAAGGCAAAAAATTTTTCGCAATTCTGCTGCTCCGAACGCTTAACCAGAATGGCCTAGGGAAAAAATATACATACCGTTGTAATCGGGCTAGTTTCTACTTTCACACGCAACAGGAATTTTTGGGTTAGGTCAATCCGTTCGCAAGATAAGGGAGTTTGAAGCCAAGAAATGGTTGAGAAGGCCACAAATTTTTTGCACTTCTGCTGCTCCAAACGCTTAACCAGAATGGCATAGGGAAAAAATACACATACCGTTCTAATCGGGCGAGTTTCTACATTCAAATGCAATAGGAATTTTTAGGTTAGGTCAATCCGTTCGCGAGATATGGGAGTTTGAAGCTAAGAAATGGTTGAGAAGAGAACAAATTTTTTGCAGTTCTGCTGCTCCACACGCTTAACCAGAATGACATAGGGAAAAAATACACATACCGTTGTAATCGGGCGAGTTTCTACTTTCAGAGGCAAGAGGAATTTTTGGGTAAGATCAATTCGTACGCGAGATAGGGTATTATGAAGCCAAGAAATGGTTGAGAAGGCAAAAATTTTTTCGCAATCCTGTTGCCCCAAACGCTTAACCAGAATGGCCTAGGGAAAAAATACACATACTGTCGTAATCGGGCGAGTTTATACTTTCAGATGCAATAGGAATTTTTGGGTTAGGTCAATTGGTTCGCGAGATAGGGTATTATGAAGCCAAGGAATGGTTGAGAAGGCAAACATTTTTTCGCAATTCTGCTGCCCCAAACGCTTAACCAGAATGGCCTAGGGAAAAAATACACACACCGTTGTAATCGGGCGAGTTTCTACTTTCAGATGCAATAGGAATTTTTAGGGTAGGTCAATCCGTTCGCGAGATATGGGAGTTTGAAGCCAAGAAATGGTTGAGAAGGCAAAAAATTTTTCGCAATTCTGCTGCTCCAAACGCTTATCCAGAATGGCCTAGGGAAAAAATACACATACCGTTGTAATCGGGCGAGTTTCTACTTTCATACGCAACAGGAATTTTTGGGTTAGGTCAATCCGTTCGCGAGATATGGGAGTTTGAAGCCAAGAAATGGTTGAGAAGGCCACAAATTTTTCGCAATTCTGCTGCTCCAAACGCTTAACCAGAATGGCCTAGGGAAAAAATACACATACTGTCGTAATCGGGCGAGTTTCTACTTTCAGATGCAATAGGAATTTTTGGGTTAGGTCAATCGGTTCGCGAGATAGGGTATTATGAAGCCAAGAAATGGTTGAGAAGGCAAACATTTTTTCGCAATTCTGCTGCCCCAAACGCTTAACCAGAATGGCATAGGGGAAAAATACGCATACCGCTGTAATCGGGCGAGTTTCTACGTTCAGATGCAATAGGAATTTTTGGGTTAGGTCAATCCGTTCGCGAGATAGGGTATTATGAAGCCAAGAAATGGTTGAGAAGGCAAAAAATTTTTCGCAATTCTTCTGCTCCAAACGCTTAACCAGAATGGCCTAGAGTAAAAATACACATACCGTTGTAATCGGGCGAGTTTCTACTTTCAGATGCAATAGGAATATTTGGGTTAGGTCAATCCGTTCGCGAGATATGGGAGTTTGAAGCCAAGAAATGGTTGAGAAGGCAAAAAATTTTTCGCAATTCTGCTGCTCCAAACGCTTAACCAGAATGGCCTAGGGAAAAAATACACATACCGTTGTAATCGAGCGAGTTTCTACTTTCATACGCAACAGAAATTTTTGGGTTAGGTCAATCCGTTCGCGAGATATGGGAGTTTGAAGCCAAGAAATGGTTGAGAAGGCAAAAAATTTTTCGCAATTCTGCTGCTCCAAACGCTTAACCAGAATGGCCTAGAGTAAAAATACACATACCGTTGTAATCAGGCGAGTTTCTACTTTCAGATGCAATAGCAATTTTCGTGTGAGGTCAATCCGTTCGCAAGATAAGGGAGTTTGAAGCCAAGAAATGGTTGAGAAGGCCACAAATTTTTTGCACTTCTGCTGCTCCAAACGCTTAACCAGAATGGCCAAGGGAAAAAATACACATACTGTTGTAATCGTGCGAGTTTCTACTGTCATGCGCAACAGAAATTTTTGGATTAGGTTAATCCGTTCGCGAGATATGGGAGTTTGAAGACAAGAAATGGTTGAGAAGGCAAAAAATTTTACGCAATTCTGCTGCTCCAAACGCTTAACCAGAATGGCATAGGGAAAACATACACATACCGTTGTAATCGGGCGAGTTTCTACTTTCAGATGCAATAGGAATTTTTGGGTTAGGTCAATCCGTTCGCGAGATAGGGTATTATGAAGCCAAGAAATGGTTGAGAAGGCAAAAAATTTTTCGCAATTCTTCTGCTCCAAACGCTTAACCAGAATGGCCTAGAGTAAAAATACACATACCGTTGTAATCGGGCGAGTTGCTACTTTCAAATGCAATAGCAATCTGTGGGTTAGGTCAATCCGTTCGCAAGATAAGAGAGTTTGAAGCCAAGAAATGGTTGAGTAGGCAAAAATTTTTTCGCAATTCTGCTGCCCCAAACGCTTAACCAGAATGGCCTAGGGAAAAAATACACACACCGTTGTAATCGGGCGAGTTTCTACTTTCAGATGCAATAGGAATTTTTGGGGTAGGTCAATCCGTTCGCGAGATATGGGAGTTTGAAGCCAAGAAATGGTTGAGAAGGCCACAAATTTTTCGCACTTCTGCTGCTCCAAACGCTTAACCAGAATGGCCTAGGGAAAAAATACACATAGTGTTGTAATCGGGCGAGTTTCTACTTTCAGATGCAATAGGAATTTTTGGGTTAGGTTAATCCGTTCGCGAGATATGGGAGTTTGAAGACAAGACATGGTTGAGAAGGCAAAAAATTTTACGCAATTCTGCTGCTCCAAACGCTTAACCAGAATGGCCTAGGGAACAAATACACACACCGTTGTAATCGGGCGAGCTTCTACTTTCAGATGCAATAGGAATTTTTGGGTTAGGTCAATCCGTTCGCGAGATATGGGAGTTTGAAGCCAAGAAATGGTTGAGAAGGCAAAAAATTTTTCGCAATTCTGCTGCTCCGAACGCTTAACCAGAATGGCCTAGGGAAAAAATATACATACCGTTGTAATCGGGCTAGTTTCTACTTTCATACGCAACAGGAATTTTTGGGTTAGGTCAATCCGTTCGCAAGATAAGGGAGTTTGAAGCCAAGAAATGGTTGAGAAGGCCACAAATTTTTTGCACTTCTGCTGCTCCAAACGCTTAACCAGAATGGCCAAGGGAAAAAATACACATACCGTTGTAATCGGGCGAGTTTCTACTTTCAGATGCAATAGGAATTTTTGGGTTAGGTCAATCCGTTCGCGAGATAGGGTATTATGAAGCCAAGAAATGGTTGAGAAGGCAAAAAATTTTTCGCAATTCTTCTGCTCCAAACGCTTAACCAGAATGGCCTAGAGTAAAAATACACATACCGTTGTAATCGGGCGAGTTGCTACATTCAAATGCAATAGGAATTTTTAGGTTAGGTCAATCCGTTCGCGAGATATGGGAGTTTGAAGCTAAGAAATGGTTGAGAAGAGAACAAATTTTTTGCAGTTCTGCTGCTCCACACGCTTAACCAGAATGGCATAGGGAAAAAATACACATACCGTTGTAATCGGGCGAGTTTCTACTTTCAGAGGCAAGAGGAATTTTTGGGTTAGATCAATTCGTACGCGAGATAGGGTATTATGAAGCCAAGAAATGGTTGAGAAGGCAAAAATTTTTTCGCAATCCTGCTGCCCCAAACGCTTAACCAGAATGGCCTAGGGAAAAAATATACATACTGTCGTAATCGGGCGAGTTTCTACTTTCAGATGCAATAGGAATTTTTGGGTTAGGTCAATCGGTTCGCGAGATAGGGTATTATGAAGCCAAGAAATGGTTGAGAAGGCAAAAAATTTTTCGCAATTCTGCTGCTCCGAACGCTTAACCAGAATGGCCTAGGGAAAAAATATACATACCGTTGTAATCGGGCTAGTTTCTACTTTCATACGCAACAGGAATTTTTGGGTTAGGTCAATCCGTTCGCAAGATAAGGGAGTTTGAAGCCAAGAAATGGTTGAGAAGGCCACAAATTTTTTGCACTTCTGCTGCTCCAAACGCTTAACCAGAATGGCCAAGGGAAAAAATACACATACTGTTGTAATCGGGCGAGTTTCTACTGTCATGCGCAACAGAAATTTTTGGATTAGGTTAATCCGTTCGCGAGATATGGGAGTTTGAAGACAAGAAATGGTTGAGAAGGCAAAAAATTTTACGCAATTCTGCTGCTCCAAACGCTTAACCAGAATGGCATAGGGAAAAAATACACATACCGTTGTAATCGGGCGAGTTTCTACTTTCAGATGCAATAGGAATTTTTGGGTTAGGTCAATCCGTTTGCGAGATAGGGTATTATGAAGCCAAGAAATGGTTGAGAAGGCAAAAAATTTTTCGCAATTCTTCTGCTCCAAACGCTTAACCAGAATGGCCTAGAGTAAAAATACACATACCGTTGTAATCGGGCGAGTTTCTACTTTCAGAGGCAAGAGGAATTTTTGGGTTAGATCAATTCGTACGCGAGATAGGGTATTATGAAGCCAAGAAATGGTTGAGAAGGCAAAAATTTTTTCGCAATCCTGCTGCCCCAAACGCTTAACCAGAATGGCCTAGGGAAAAAATACACATACTGTCGTAATCGGGCGAGTTTCTACTTTCAGATGCAATAGGAATTTTTGGGTTAGGTCAATCGGTTCGCGAGATAGGGTATTATGAAGCCAAGAAATGGTTGAGAAGGCAAACACTTTTTCGCAATTCTGCTGCCCCAAACGCTTAACCAGAATGGCCTAGGGAAAAAATACACACACCGTTGTAATCGGGCGAGTTTCTACTTTCAGATGCAATAGGAATTTTTGGGGTAGGTCAATCCGTTCGCGAGATATGGGAGTTTGAAGCTAAGAAACGGTTGAGAAGACAACAAATTTTTCGCAATTCTGCTGCTCCAATCGCTTAACCAGAATGGTCTAGGGAAAAAATACACATACCGTTGTAAACGGGCGAGCTTCTACTTTCAGATGCAATAGGAATTTTTGGGTTAGGTCAATCCGTTCGCGAGATAGGGGACTTTGAAACTATGAAATGGTTGAGAAGACAACAAATTTTTCGCAAATCTGCTGCTCCAAACGCTTAACCAGAATGGCCTAGGGAATCAATACACATACCGTTGTAATCGGGCGAGTTTCTACTTCCATATGCAACAGGAATTTTTGGGCTAGGTCAATCCGTTCGCGAGATATGGGAGTTTGAAGCTAGGAAATGGTTGAGAAGACAACAAATTTTTCGCACTTCTGCTGCTCCAAACGCTTAACCAGAATGGCCGACGGAAAAAATACGCATACAGTTGTAATCGGGCGAGTTTCTGCTTTCAGACGCAGCAGGAATTTTTGGGTTGGTGAATACGTTCGCGACGTAGGGGACTTTGATGCAAAGAAATGGTTGAGAAGACAACAAATTTTTCGCAATTCTGCTGCTCCAAACGCTTAACCAGAATGGCCTAGGAAAAAAATACGCATACTGTTGTAATCGGGCGAGTTTCTACTTTCAGACGCAGCAGTAATTTTTGGGTTTGTTCAATCCGTTTGCGAGATATGGGATTTTGAATCTAAGAAATGGTTGAGAAGACAACAAATTTTTCGCAATTCTGCTGCTCCAAACGCTTAACCAGAATGGCCTAGGAAAAAAATACGCATACTGTTGTAATCGGGCGAGTGTCTACTTTCATATGCAACAGGAATTTTTGGGCTAGGTCAATCCGTTTGCGAGATATGGGAGTTTGAAGCTAAGAAATGGTTGAGAAGACAAAAAATTTTTCGCAATTCTGCTTAGAAACGCTTAACCAGAATGGTCCAGGGAAAAAATACACATACCGTTGTAATCGGGCGAGTTTTTACTTTCAGATGCAATAGGAATTTTTGGGTTAGGTCAATCCGTTCGCGACATATGGGAGTTTGAAGCTAAGAAATGGTTGAGAAGACAACAAATTTTTCGCAATTCTGCTGTTCCAAACGCTTAACCAGAATGGCCTAGGGAAAAAATACGCACACAGTTGTAATCGGGCAAGTTTCTACTTTCAAATGCAATAGGAATTTTTGGGTTAGGTCAATCCGGTCGCGAGATATGAGAGTTTGAAGCTAAGAAATGGTTGAGAAGACAACAAATTTTTCGCACTTCTGCTGCTCCAAACGCTTAACCAGAGTGGCCTAGGGAAAAAATGCACATATCGTTGTAATCGGGCGAGTTTCTACTTTCAGATGCAATAGGAATTTTTGGGTTAGGTCAATCCGTTCGCGAGATGGGGTATTATGAAGCCAAGAAATGGTTGAGAAGGCAAACAATTTTTCGCAATTCTGCTGCTCCAAATGCTTAACCAGAATGGCCTAGGGAAAAAATACACATACCGTTGTAAACGGGCGAGTTTCTACTTTCAGATGCAATAGGAATTTTTGGGTTAGGTCAATCCGTTCGCGAGACATGGGACTTTGAAGCTAAGAAATGGTTGACAAGACAACAAACTTTTCGCAATTCTGCTGCTTCAAACGCTTAACCAGAATGGTCTAGGGAAAAAATTCACATACCGTTGTAATCGGGCGAGTTTCTACTTTCAGATGCAATAGGAATTTTTGGGTTAGGTCAATCCGTTCGCGACATATGGGAGTTTGAAGCTAAGAAATGGTTGAGAAGACAACAAATTTTTCGCAATTCTGCTGTTCCAAACGCTTAACCAGAATGGCCTAGGGAAAAAATACGCACACAGTTGTAATCGGGCGAATTTCTACTTTCAGATGCAACAGGAATTTTTGGGTTAGGTCAATCCGTTCGCGAGATATGGGAGTTTGAAGCTAAGAAATGGTTGAGAAGACAACAAATTTTTCGCAATTCTGCTGCTCCAATCGCTTAACCAGAATGGTCTAGGGAAAAAATACACATACCGTTGTAAACGGGCGAGCTTCTACTTTCAGATGCAATAGGAATTTTTGGGTTAGGTCAATCCGTTCGCGAGATAGGGGACTTTGAAACTATGAAATGTTTGAGAAGACAACAAATTTTTCGCAAATCTGCTGCTCCAAACGCTTAACCAGAATGGCCTAGGGAATCAATACACATACCGTTGTAATCGGGCGAGTTTCTACTTCCATATGCAACAGGAATTTTTGGGCTAGGTCAATCCGTTCGCGAGATATGGGAGTTTGAAGCTAGGAAATGGTTGAGAAGACAACAAATTTTTCGCAATTCTGCTGTTCCAAACGCTTAACCAGAATGGCCTAGGGAAAAAATACGCACACAGTTGTAATCGGGCAAGTTTCTACTTTCAGACGCAGCAGTAATTTTTGGGTTTGTTCAATCCGTTTGCGAGATATGGGATTTTGAATCTAAGAAATGGTTGAGAAGACAACAAATTTTTCGCAATTCTGCTGCTCCAAACGCTTAACCAGAATGGCCTAGGAAAAAAATACGCATACTGTTGTAATCGGGCGAGTTTCTACTTTCATATGCAACAGGAATTTTTGGGCTAGGTCAATCCGTTTGCGAGATATGGGAGTTTGAAGCTAAGAAATGGTTGAGAAGACAAAAAATTTTTCGCAATTCTGCTTAGAAACGCTTAACCAGAATGGTCCAGGGAAAAAATACACATACCGTTGTAATCGGGCGAGTTTTTACTTTCAGATGCAATAGGAATTTTTGGGTTAGGTCAATCCGTTCGCGACATATGGGAGTTTGAAGCTAAGAAATGGTTGAGAAGACAACAAATTTTTCGCAATTCTGCTGTTCCAAACGCTTAACCAGAATGGCCTAGGGAAAAAATACGCACACAGTTGTAATCGGGCAAGTTTCTACTTTCAAATGCAATAGGAATTTTTGGGTTAGGTCAATCCGGTCGCGAGATATGAGAGTTTGAAGCTAAGAAATGGTTGAGAAGACAACAAATTTTTCGCACTTCTGCTGCTCCAAACGCTTAACCAGAGTGGCCTAGGGAAAAAATGCACATATCGTTGTAATCGGGCGAGTTTCTACTTTCAGATGCAATAGGAATTTTTGGGTTAGGTCAATCCGTTCGCGAGATGGGGTATTATGAAGCCAAGAAATGGTTGAGAAGGCAAACAATTTTTCGCAATTCTGCTGCTCCAAATGCTTAACCAGAATGGCCTAGGGAAAAAATACACATACCGTTGTAAACGGGCGAGTTTCTACTTTCAGATGCAATAGGAATTTTTGGGTTAGGTCAATCCGTTCGCGAGACATGGGACTTTGAAGCTAAGAAATGGTTGACAAGACAACAAACTTTTCGCAATTCTGCTGCTTCAAACGCTTAACCAGAATGGTCTAGGGAAAAAATTCACATACCGTTGTAATCGGGCGAGTTTCTACTTTCAGATGCAATAGGAATTTTTGGGTTAGGTCAATCCGTTCGCGACATATGGGGGTTTGAAGCTAAGAAATGGTTGAGAAGACAACAAATTTTTCGCAATTCTGCTGTTCCAAACGCTTAACCAGAATGGCCTAGGGAAAAAATACGCACACAGTTGTAATCGGGCGAATTTCTACTTTCAGATGCAACAGGAATTTTTGGGTTAGGTCAATCCGTTCGCGAGATATGGGAGTTTGAAGCTAAGAAATGGTTGAGAAGACAACAAATTTTTCGCAATTCTGCTGCTCCAATCGCTTAACCAGAATGGTCTAGGGAAAAAATACACATACCGTTGTAAACGGGCGAGCTTCTACTTTCAGATGCAATAGGAATTTTTGGGTTAGGTCAATCCGTTCGCGAGATAGGGGACTTTGAAACTATGAAATGGTTGAGAAGACAACAAATTTTTCGCAAATCTGCTGCTCCAAACGCTTAACCAGAATGGCCTAGGTAATCAATACACATACCGTTGTAATCGGGCGAGTTTCTACTTCCATATGCAACAGGAATTTTTGGGCTAGGTCATTCCGTTCGCGAGATATGGGAGTTTGAAGCTAGGAAATGGTTGAGAAGACAACAAATTTTTCGCACTTCTGCTGCTCCAAACGCTTAACCAGAATGGCCGACGGAAAAAATACGCATACAGTTGTAATCGGACGAGTTTCTGCTTTCAGACGCAGCAGGAATTTTTGGGTTGGTGAATACGTTCGCGACGTAGGGGACTTTGATGCAAAGAAATGGTTGAGAAGACAACAAATTTTTCGCAATTCTGCTGCTCCAAACGCTTAACCAGAATGGCCTAGGAAAAAAATACGCATACTGTTGTAATCGGGCAAGTTTCTACTTTCATATGCAACAGGAATTTTTGGGCTAGGTCAATCCGTTTGCGAGATATGGGAGTTTGAAGCTAAGAAATGGTTGAGAAGACAAAAAATTTTTCGCAATTCTGCTTAGAAACGCTTAACCAGAATGGTCTAGGGAAAAAATACACATACCGTTGTAATCGGGCGAGTTTTTACTTTCAGATGCAATAGGAATTTTTGGGTTAGGTCAATCCGTTCGCGACATATGGGAGTTTGAAGCTAAGAAATGGTTGAGAAGACAACAAATTTTTCGCAATTCTGCTGTTCCAAACGCTTAACCAGAATGGCCTAGGGAAAAAATACGCACACAGTTGTAATCGGGCAAGTTTCTACTTTCAAATGCAATAGGAATTTTTGGGTTAGGTCAATCCGGTCGCGAGATATGAGAGTTTGAAGCTAAGAAATGGTTGAGAAGACAACAAATTTTTCGCACTTCTGCTGCTCCAAACGCTTAACCAGAGTGGCCTAGGGAAAAAATGCACATATCGTTGTAATCGGGCGAGTTTCTACTTTCAGATGCAATAGGAATTCTTGGGTTAGGTCAATCCGTTCGCGAGATGGGGTATTATGAAGCCAAGAAATGGTTGAGAAGGCAAACAATTTTTCGCAATTCTGCTGCTCCAAATGCTTAACCAGAATGGCCTAGGGAAAAAATACACATACCGTTGTAAACGGGCGAGTTTCTACTTTCAGATGCAATAGGAATTTTTGGGTTAGGTCAATCCGTTCGCGAGACATGGGACTTTGAAGCTAAGAAATGGTTGACAAGACAACAAACTTTTCGCAATTCTGCTGCTTCAAACGCTTAACCAGAATGGTCTAGGGAAAAAATTCACATACCGTTGTAATCGGGCGAGTTTCTACTTTCAGATGCAATAGGAATTTTTGGGTTAGGTCAATCCGTTCGCGACATATGGGAGTTTGAAGCTAAGAAATGGTTGAGAAGACAACAAATTTTTCGCAATTCTGCTGTTCCAAACGCTTAACCAGAATGGCCTAGGGAAAAAATACGCACACAGTTGTAATCGGGCGAATTTCTACTTTCAGATGCAACAGGAATTTTTGGGTTAGGTCAATCCGTTCGCGAGATATGGGAGTTTGAAGCTAAGAATTGGTTGAGAAGACAACAAATTTTTCGCACTTCTGCTGCTCCAAACGCTTAACCAGAATGGCCTAGGGAATCAATACACATACCGTTGTAATCGGGCGAGTTTCTACTTTCATATGCAACAGGAATTTTTGGGCTAGGTCAATCCGTTTGCGAGATATGGGAGTTTGAAGCTAAGAAATGGTTGAGAAGACAACAAATTTTTCGCAATTCTGCTTAGAAACGCTTAACCAGAATGGTCTAGGGAAAAAATACACATACCGTTGTAATCGGGCGAGTTTTTACTTTCAGATGCAATAGGAATTTTAGGGTTAGGTCAATCCGTTCGCGACATATGGGAGTTTGAAGCTAAGAAATGGTTGAGAAGACAACATATTTTTCGCAATTCTGCTGCTCCAATCGCTTAACCAGAATGGCCTAGGGAAAAAATACACATACCGTTGTAATCGGGCGAGTTTCTTCTTTCAGATGCAACAGGAATTTTTGGGTTAGGTCAATCCGTTCGCGAGATATGAGACTTTGAAGCTAAGAAACGGTTGACAAGACAACAAATTTTTCGCAATTCTGCTGCTCCAAACGCTTAACCAGAGTGGCCTAGGGAAAAAATACACATACCGTTGTAATCGGGCGAGTTTCTACTTTCAGATGCAATAGGAATTTTTGGGTTAGGTCAATCCGTTCGCGAGACATGGGACTTTGAAGCTAAGAAATGGTTGAGAAGACAACAAATTTTTCGCAATTCTGCTTAGAAACGCTTAACCAGAATGGTCTAGGGAAAAAATACACATACCGTTGTAATCGGGCGAGTTTTTACTTTCAGATGCAATAGGAATTTTTGGGTTAGGTCAATCCGTTCGCGACATATGGGAGTTTGAAGCTAAGAAATGGTTGAGAAGACAACATATTTTTCGCAATTCTGCTGCTCCAATCGCTTAACCAGAATGGCCTAGGGAAAAAATACACATACCGTTGTAATCGGGCGAGTTTCTACTTTCAGATGCAACAGGAATTTTTGGGTGAGGTCAATCCGTTCGCGAGATATGAGACTTTGAAGCTAAGAAACGGTTGACAAGACAACAAATTTTTCGCAATTCTGCTGCTCCAAACGCTTAACCAGAATGTCCCAGGGAAAAAATACGCAGACCGTTGTAATCGGGCAAGTTTCTACTTTCAAATGCAATAGGAATTTTTGGGTTAGGTCAATCCGGTCGCGACATATGAGAGTTTGAAGCTAAGAAATGGTTGAGAAGACAACAAATTTTTCGCACTTCTGCTGCTACAAACGCTTAACCAGAGTGGCCCAGGGAAAAAATGCACATACCGTTGTAATCGGGCGAGTTTCTACTTTCAGATGCAATAGGAATTTTTGGGTTAGGTCAATCCGTTCGCGAGATGGGGTATTATGAAGCCAAGAAATGGGTGAGAAGGCAAACAATTTTTCGCACTTCTGCTGCTCCAATCGATTAACCAGAATGGCCTAGGGGAAAAATACACGTACCGTTGTAATCTGGCGAGTTTCTACTTTCAAATGGAGTAGGAATTTTTGGGTTAGGTCAATCCGTTCGCGAGATATGGGAGTTTGAAGCTAAGAAATGGTTGAGAAGACAACAAATTTTTCGCACTTCTGCTGCTCCAAACGCTTAACCAGCATGGCCTAGGGAAAAAATACGCATACCGTTGTAATCGGGCAAGTTTCACTTTCAGACGCAGCAGGAATTTTTGGGTTTGGTCAATCCGTTCACGAGATACGGGACTTTGAAGGTAAGAAATGGTTGACAAGACAACAAATTTTTCGCAATTCTGCTTGGAAACGCTTAACCAGAATGGCCTAGGGAAAAAATACGCATACCGTTGTAATCGCGCAAGTTTCACTTTCAGACGCAGCAGGAATTTTTGGGTTTGGTCAATCCGTTTGCGAGATATGGGAGTTTGAAGCTAAGAAATGGTTGAGAAGAGAACAAATTTTTCGCAATTCTGCTGCTCCAAACGCTTAACCAGAATGGCCTAGGGAAAAAATACGCATACCGTTATAATCGGGCGAGTTTCTACTTTCAGACGCAGCAGGAATTTTTGGGTTTGGTCAATCCGTTCACGAGATACGGGACTTTGAAGCTAAGAAATGGTTGACAAGACAACAAATTTTTCGCAATTCTGCTTGGAAACGCTTAACCAGAATAGCCTAGGCAAAGAATACACGTACCGTTGTAATCGGGCGATTTTCTACTTTCAAATGCAATAGGAATTTTTGGGTTAGGTCAATCCGTTCGCGAGATATGGGACTTTGAAGCTAAGAAATGGTTGAAGAGAGAACAAATATTTCGCAATTCTGCTGCTCCAAACGCTTAACCAGAATGGCCTAGGGAAAAAATACGCATACCGTTGTAATCGGGCGAGTTTCTATTTTCAGACGCAGCAGGAATTTTTGGGTTTGGTCAATCCGATGGCGAGATATGGGACTTTGAAGCTAAGAAATGGTTGAGAAGACAACAAATTTTTCGCATTTCTGCTTCTCCAAACGCTTAACCAGAATGGCCTGGGGAAAAAGTACGCATACCGTTTTAATGGGGCGAGTTTCTACTTTCAGATGCAATAGGAATTTTTGGGTTAGGTCAATCCGTTCGCGAGATATGGGAGTTTGAAGCTAAGAAATGGTTGACAAGACAACAAATTTTTCGCACTTCCGCCGCTCCAATCGCTTAACCAGAATGCCTAGGGGAAAATACACGTACCGTTGTAATCGGGCGAGTTTCTACTTTCAAATGCAATAGGGATTTTTGGGTTAGGTCAATCCGTTCGCGAGATATGGGAGTTTGAAGCTAAGAAATGGTTGAGAAGACAACAAATTTTTCGCACTTCTGCTGCTCCAAACGCTTAACCAGAATGGCCTAGGGAAAAAATACGCATACCGTTGATATCTGGCGAGTTTCTGCTTTCAGATGCAATACGAATTTTTCGGTTAGATCAATCCGTTCGCGAGATATGGGACATTGAAGCGAAGAAATGGTTGACATGACAACAAATTTTTCACAGCTCTGCTGCTCCAATCGCTTAACCAGAATGGCCCACGGAAAAAATACGCATACCGTTTTAATCGGCCGAGTTTCTACTTTCAGATGCAGCAGGAATTTTTGGGTTTGGTCTATCCGTTCGCGAGATATGGGAGTTTGAAGCTAAGAAATGGTTGAGAAGACAACAAATTTTTCGCAATTCTGCTGCTCCAAACGCTTAACCAGAATGGCCTAGGAAAAAAATACGCATACCGTTGTAATCGGGCGAGTTTCTACTTTCAGACGCAGGAGGAATTTTTGGGTTTGGTCTATCCGTTCACGAGATATGGGACTTTGAAGCTAAGAAATGGTTGAGAAGACAACAAATTTTTCACACTTCTGCTGCTCCAAACGCTTAACCAGTGTGGCCTAGGGAAAAAATACCCATACCGTTGTAATCGGACGAGTTTCTACTTTCAGTTACAATAGGAATTTTTGGATTAGGTCATTCCGTTCGCGAGATATGAGACTTTGAAGCTAAGAAACGGTTGACAAGACAACAAATTTTTCGCACTTCTGCTGCTCCAATCGATTAACCAGAATGGCCTAGGGGGGAAATACACATACTGTTGTAATCAGGCGAGTTTCTGCTTTCAGATGCAATAGGAATTTTTGGGTTAGGTCAATCCGTTCGCGAGATATGGGAGTTTGAAGCTAAGAAATGGTTGAGAAGAGAAAAAATTTTTCGCAATTCTCCTGCTCCAAACGCTTAACCAGAATGGCCTAGGGAAAAAATACGCATACCGTTGTAATCGGGCGAGTTTCTACTTTCAGACGCAGCAGGAATTTTTGGGTTTGGTCAATCCGTTCGCGAGATATGGGAGTTTGAAGCTAAGAATTGGTTGAGAAGACAACAAATTTTTCGCACTTCTGCTGCTCCAAACGCTTAACCAGAATGGCCTAGGGAATCAATACACATACCGTTGTAATCGGGCGAGTTTCTACTTTCATATGCAACAGGAATTTTTGGGCTAGGTCAATCCGTTTGCGAGATATGGGAGTTTGAAGCTAAGAAATGGTTGAGAAGACAACAAATTTTTCGCAATTCTGCTTAGAAACGCTTAACCAGAATGGTCTAGGGAAAAAATACACATACCGTTGTAATCGGGCGAGTTTTTACTTTCAGATGCAATAGGAATTTTAGGGTTAGGTCAATCCGTTCGCGACATATGGGAGTTTGAAGCTAAGAAATGGTTGAGAAGACAACATATTTTTCGCAATTCTGCTGCTCCAATCGCTTAACCAGAATGGCCTAGGGAAAAAATACACATACCGTTGTAATCGGGCGAGTTTCTTCTTTCAGATGCAACAGGAATTTTTGGGTTAGGTCAATCCGTTCGCGAGATATGAGACTTTGAAGCTAAGAAACGGTTGACAAGACAACAAATTTTTCGCAATTCTGCTGCTCCAAACGCTTAACCAGAGTGGCCTAGGGAAAAAATACACATACCGTTGTAATCGGGCGAGTTTCTACTTTCAGATGCAATAGGAATTTTTGGGTTAGGTCAATCCGTTCGCGAGACATGGGACTTTGAAGCTAAGAAATGGTTGAGAAGACAACAAATTTTTCGCAATTCTGCTTAGAAACGCTTAACCAGAATGGTCTAGGGAAAAAATACACATACCGTTGTAATCGGGCGAGTTTTTACTTTCAGATGCAATAGGAATTTTTGGGTTAGGTCAATCCGTTCGCGACATATGGGAGTTTGAAGCTAAGAAATGGTTGAGAAGACAACATATTTTTCGCAATTCTGCTGCTCCAATCGCTTAACCAGAATGGCCTAGGGAAAAAATACACATACCGTTGTAATCGGGCGAGTTTCTACTTTCAGATGCAACAGGAATTTTTGGGTGAGGTCAATCCGTTCGCGAGATATGAGACTTTGAAGCTAAGAAACGGTTGACAAGACAACAAATTTTTCGCAATTCTGCTGCTCCAAACGCTTAACCAGAATGTCCCAGGGAAAAAATACGCAGACCGTTGTAATCGGGCAAGTTTCTACTTTCAAATGCAATAGGAATTTTTGGGTTAGGTCAATCCGGTCGCGACATATGAGAGTTTGAAGCTAAGAAATGGTTGAGAAGACAACAAATTTTTCGCACTTCTGCTGCTACAAACGCTTAACCAGAGTGGCCCAGGGAAAAAATGCACATACCGTTGTAATCGGGCGAGTTTCTACTTTCAGATGCAATAGGAATTTTTGGGTTAGGTCAATCCGTTCGCGAGATGGGGTATTATGAAGCCAAGAAATGGGTGAGAAGGCAAACAATTTTTCGCACTTCTGCTGCTCCAATCGATTAACCAGAATGGCCTAGGGGAAAAATACACGTACCGTTGTAATCTGGCGAGTTTCTACTTTCAAATGGAGTAGGAATTTTTGGGTTAGGTCAATCCGTTCGCGAGATATGGGAGTTTGAAGCTAAGAAATGGTTGAGAAGACAACAAATTTTTCGCACTTCTGCTGCTCCAAACGCTTAACCAGCATGGCCTAGGGAAAAAATACGCATACCGTTGTAATCGGGCAAGTTTCACTTTCAGACGCAGCAGGAATTTTTGGGTTTGGTCAATCCGTTCACGAGATACGGGACTTTGAAGGTAAGAAATGGTTGACAAGACAACAAATTTTTCGCAATTCTGCTTGGAAACGCTTAACCAGAATGGCCTAGGGAAAAAATACGCATACCGTTGTAATCGCGCAAGTTTCACTTTCAGACGCAGCAGGAATTTTTGGGTTTGGTCAATCCGTTTGCGAGATATGGGAGTTTGAAGCTAAGAAATGGTTGAGAAGAGAACAAATTTTTCGCAATTCTGCTGCTCCAAACGCTTAACCAGAATGGCCTAGGGAAAAAATACGCATACCGTTATAATCGGGCGAGTTTCTACTTTCAGACGCAGCAGGAATTTTTGGGTTTGGTCAATCCGTTCACGAGATACGGGACTTTGAAGCTAAGAAATGGTTGACAAGACAACAAATTTTTCGCAATTCTGCTTGGAAACGCTTAACCAGAATAGCCTAGGCAAAGAATACACGTACCGTTGTAATCGGGCGATTTTCTACTTTCAAATGCAATAGGAATTTTTGGGTTAGGTCAATCCGTTCGCGAGATATGGGACTTTGAAGCTAAGAAATGGTTGAAGAGAGAACAAATATTTCGCAATTCTGCTGCTCCAAACGCTTAACCAGAATGGCCTAGGGAAAAAATACGCATACCGTTGTAATCGGGCGAGTTTCTATTTTCAGACGCAGCAGGAATTTTTGGGTTTGGTCAATCCGATGGCGAGATATGGGACTTTGAAGCTAAGAAATGGTTGAGAAGACAACAAATTTTTCGCATTTCTGCTTCTCCAAACGCTTAACCAGAATGGCCTGGGGAAAAAGTACGCATACCGTTTTAATGGGGCGAGTTTCTACTTTCAGATGCAATAGGAATTTTTGGGTTAGGTCAATCCGTTCGCGAGATATGGGAGTTTGAAGCTAAGAAATGGTTGACAAGACAACAAATTTTTCGCACTTCCGCCGCTCCAATCGCTTAACCAGAATGCCTAGGGGAAAATACACGTACCGTTGTAATCGGGCGAGTTTCTACTTTCAAATGCAATAGGGATTTTTGGGTTAGGTCAATCCGTTCGCGAGATATGGGAGTTTGAAGCTAAGAAATGGTTCAGAAGACAACAAATTTTTCGCACTTCTGCTGCTCCAAACGCTTAACCAGAATGGCCTAGGGAAAAAATACGCATACCGTTGATATCTGGCGAGTTTCTGCTTTCAGATGCAATACGAATTTTTCGGTTAGATCAATCCGTTCGCGAGATATGGGACATTGAAGCGAAGAAATGGTTGACATGACAACAAATTTTTCACAGCTCTGCTGCTCCAATCGCTTAACCAGAATGGCCCACGGAAAAAATACGCATACCGTTTTAATCGGCCGAGTTTCTACTTTCAGATGCAGCAGGAATTTTTGGGTTTGGTCTATCCGTTCGCGAGATATGGGAGTTTGAAGCTAAGAAATGGTTGAGAAGACAACAAATTTTTCGCAATTCTGCTGCTCCAAACGCTTAACCAGAATGGCCTAGGAAAAAAATACGCATACCGTTGTAATCGGGCGAGTTTCTACTTTCAGACGCAGGAGGAATTTTTGGGTTTGGTCTATCCGTTCACGAGATATGGGACTTTGAAGCTAAGAAATGGTTGAGAAGACAACAAATTTTTCACACTTCTGCTGCTCCAAACGCTTAACCAGTGTGGCCTAGGGAAAAAATACCCATACCGTTGTAATCGGACGAGTTTCTACTTTCAGTTACAATAGGAATTTTTGGATTAGGTCATTCCGTTCGCGAGATATGAGACTTTGAAGCTAAGAAACGGTTGACAAGACAACAAATTTTTCGCACTTCTGCTGCTCCAATCGATTAACCAGAATGGCCTAGGGGGGAAATACACATACTGTTGTAATCAGGCGAGTTTCTGCTTTCAGATGCAATAGGAATTTTTGGGTTAGGTCAATCCGTTCGCGAGATATGGGAGTTTGAAGCTAAGAAATGGTTGAGAAGAGAAAAAATTTTTCGCAATTCTCCTGCTCCAAACGCTTAACCAGAATGGCCTAGGGAAAAAATACGCATACCGTTGTAATCGGGCGAGTTTCTACTTTCAGACGCAGCAGGAATTTTTGGGTTTGGTCAATCCGTTTGCGAGATATGGGACTTGCAAGCTAAGAAATGGTTGACAAGGCAACAAATTTTTCGCTCCTCTGCTGCTCGAATCGCTGAAGCAGATTGGCATAGGGAAAAAATACGCATACAGTTGTAATCGGGCGAGTTTCTACTTTCAGACGCAGCAGGAATTTTTGGGTTTGGTCTATCCGTTCGCGAGATATGGGACATTGAAGCTAAGCAATGGTTGAGAAGACAACAAATTTTTCACACTTCTGCTGCTCCAAACGCTTAACCAGTGTGGCCTAGGGAAAAAATACCCATACCGTTGTAATCAGGCGAGTTTCTGCTTTCAGATGCAATAGGAATTTTTGGGTTAGGTCAATCCGTTCGCGAGATATGGGACTTTGAAGCTAAGAAATGGTTGAGAAGACAACATATTTTTCGCACCTCTGCTGCTCGAATCGCTTAAGCAGATTGGCCTAGGGAAAAAATACGCATACCGTTGTAATCGGGCGAGTTTCTACTTTCAGACGCAGCAGGAATTTTTAGGTTTGGTCAATCCGTTCGCGAGATATGGGACTATGAAGCGAAGAAATGGTTGAGAAGACAACAAATTTTTTGCGTTCTGCTGCTCCAATCGCTTAACCAGAATGGCCTAGGGGAAAAATACACATACTGTTGTAATCAGGCGAGTTTCTGCTTTCAGATGCAATAGGAATTTTTGGGTTAGGTCAATCCGTTCGCGAGATATGGGAGTTTGAAGCTAAGAAATGGATGAGAAGAGAACAAATTTTTCGCAATTCTGCTGCTCCAAACGCTTAACCAGAATGGCCTAGGGAAAAAGTACGCATACCGTTTTAATGGGGCGAGTTTCTACTTTCAGATGCAATAGGAATTTTTGGGTTTGGTCAATCCGTTTGCGAGATATGGGACTTTGAAGCTAAGAAATGGTTGAGAAGACAACAAATTTTTCGCACCTCTGCAGCTCGAATCGCTTAAGCAGATTGGCCTAGGGAAAAAATTCGCATACCGTTGTAATCTGACGAGTTTCTGCTTTCAGTTACAATAGGAATTTTTGGGTTAGGTCAATCCGTTCGCGAGATATGAGACTTTGAAGCTAAGAAACGGTTGACAAGACAACAAATTTTTCGCACTTCTGCTGCTCCAATCGATTAACCAGAATGGCCTAGGGGAAAAATACACGTACCGTTGTAATCTGGCGAGTTTCTACTTTCAAATGGAGTAGGAATTTTTGGGTTAGGTCAATCCGTTCGCGACATATGGGAGTTTGAAGCCAAGAAATGGTTGAGAAGGCAAAAAATTTTTCGCAATTCTGCTGCTTCAAACGCTTAACCAGAATGGTCTAGGGAAAAAATTCACATACCGTTGTAATCGGGCGAGTTTCTACTTTCAGATGCAATAGGAATTTTTGGGTTAGGTCAATCCGTTCGCGAGATATGGGAGTTTGAAGCTAAGAAATGGTTGAGAAGAGAACAAATTTTTCACACTTCTGCTGCTCCAAACGCTTAACCAGTGTGGCCTAGGGAAAAAATACCCATACCGTTGTAATCGGACGAGTTTCTACTTTCAGTTACAATAGGAATTTTTGGGTTAGGTCAATCCGTTCGCGAGATATGAGACTTTGAAGCCAAGAAATGGTTGAGAAGGCAAAAAATTTTACGCAATTCTGCTGCTCCGAACGCTTAACCAGAGTGGCCTAGGGAAAAAATACGCATACCGTTTAATCGGGCGAGTTTCCACTTTCAGTTACAATAGGAATTTTTGGGTTAGGTCAATCCGTTCGCGAGATATGGGAGTTTGAAGCTAAGAAATGGTTGAGAAGAGAACAAATTTTTCACAGCTCTGCTGCTCCAATCGCTTAACCAGAATGGCCTAGGGAAAAAATACGCATACCGTTATAATCGGGCGAGTTTCTACTTTCAGATGCAGCAGGAATTTTTGGGTTTGGTCTATCCGTTCGCGAGATATGGGACTTTGAAGCTAAGAAATGGTTGAGAAGACAACAATTTTTTCACACTTCTGCTGCTCCAAGCGCTTAACCAGTGTGGCCTAGGGAAAAAATACACACACCGTTGTAATCGGGCGAGTTTCTACTTTCAAATGCAATAGGAATTTTTGAGTTAGGTCAATCTGTTCGCCAAATATGGGAGTTTGAAGCTAAGAAATGGTTAAGAAGACAACAAATTTTTCGCAATTCTGCTGCTCCAAACGCTTGTCCAGAATGGCCTAATGAAAAAATACACATACCGTTGTAATCGGGCGAGTTTCTACTTTCAGATGCAATAGGAATTTTTGGGTTAGGTCAATCCGTTCGCGAGATAGGGGACTTTGAAGCTAAGAAATGGTTGAGAAGACAACAAATTTTTCGCAATTCTGCTTAGAAACGCTTAACCAGAATGGCCTAGGGGAAAAAAAAACGTACCGTTGTAATCGGGCGAGTTTCTACTTTCAAATGCAATAGGGATTTTTGGGTTAGGTCAATCCGTTCGCGAGAAATGAGAGTTTGAAGCTAAGAAATGGTTGAGAAGAGAACAAATTTTTCGCAATTCTGCTGCTCCAAACGCTTAACCAGAATGGCCTAGGGAAAAAATACGCACACCGTTGTAATCGGGCGAGTTTCTACTTTCAGGTACAATAGGAATTTTTGGGTTAGGTCAATCCGTTCGCGAGATATGGGACTTTGAAGCTAAGAAATGGTTGACAAGACAACAAATTTTTCGCACTTCTGCTGCTCCAATCGCTTAACCAGAATGGCCTAGGGAAAAAATACGCATACAGTTGTAATCGGGCGAGTGTTTACTTTCAGACGCAGCAGGAATTTTTGGGTTAGGTCAATCCGTTCGCGAGATATGGGAGTTTGAAGCTAAGAAATGGTTGACAAGACAACAAATTTTTCGCACTTCCGCTGCTCCAATCGCTTAACCAGGATGCCTAGGGGAAAATACACGTACCGTTGTAATCGGGCGAGTTTCTACTTTCAAATGCAATAGGGATTTTTGGGTTAGGTCAATCCGTTCGCGAGATATGAGAGTTTGAAGCTAAGAAATGGTTGAGAAGAGAACAAATTTTACGCAATTCTGCTACCTCCAAACGCTTAACCAGAATGGCCTAGGGAAAAAATACACGTACCGTTGTAATCGGGCGAGTTTCTACTTTCAAATGCAATAGGAATTTTTGGGTTAGGTCAATCCGTTCGCGAGATATGGGTCTTTGAAGCTAAGAAATGGTTGAAAAGCGAACAAACTTTTCGCAATTCTGCTGCTCCAAATGCTTAACCAGAATGGCCTAGGGAAAAAATACGCATACCGATGTAATCGGGCGAGTTTCTATTTTCAGACGCAGCAGGAATTTTTGGGTTTGGTCAATCCGATGGCGAGATATGGGACTTTGAAGCTAAGAAATGGTTAAGAAGACAACAAAATTTTCGCAATTCTGCTGCTCCAAACGCTTAACCAGAATGGCCTAGGGAAAAAATACACACACCGTTGTAATCGGGCGAGTTTCTACTTTCAAATGCAATAGGAATTTTTGAGTTAGGTCAATCTGTTCGCGAAATATGGGAGTTTGAAGCTAAGAAATGGTTAAGAAGACAACAAATTTTTCGCAATTCTGCTGCTCCAAACGCTTGTCCAGAATGGCCTAATGAAAAAATACACATACCGTTGTAATCGGGCGAGTTTCTACTTTCAGATGCAATAGGAATTTTTGGGTTAGATCAATCCGTTCGCGAGATAGGGGACTTTGAAGCTAAGAAATGGTTGAGAAGACAACAAATTTTTCGCAATTCTGCTGCTCCAAACGCTTAACCAGAATGGCCTAGGGGAAAAATACGCATACCGTCGTAATCGGGCGAGTTTCTATTTTCAGACGCAGCAGGAATTTTTGGGTTTGGTCAATCCGATGGCGAGATATGGGACTTTGAAGCTAAGAAAAGGTTGAGAAGACAACAAATTTTTCGCAATTCTGCTTAGAAACGCTTAACCAGAATGGCCTAGGGGAAAAAAAAAACGTACCGTTGTAATCGGGCGAGTTTCTACTTTCAAATGTAATAGGGATTTTTGGGTTAGGTCAATCCGTTCGCGAGAAATGAGAGTTTGAAGCTAAGAAATGGTTGAGAAGAGAACAAATTTTTCGCAATTCTGCTGCTCCAAACGCTTAACCAGAATGGCCTAGGGAAAAAATACGCACACCGTTGTAATCGGGCGAGTTTCTACTTTCAGGTACAATAGGAATTTTTGGGTTAGGTCAATCCGTTCGCGAGATATGGGACTTTGAAGCTAAGAAATGGTTGACAAGACAACAAATTTTTCGCAATTCTGCTGCTCCAATCGCTTAACCAGAATGGCCTAGGGAAAAAATACGCATACAGTTGTAATCGGGCGAGTGTTTACTTTCAGACGCAGCAGGAATTTTTGGGTTTGGTCAATCCGTTCGCGAGATATGCGACTTTGAAGCTAAGAAATGGTTGACAAGACAACAAATTTTTCGCACTTCTGCTGCTCCAATCGCTTAACCAGAATGGCCTAGGGAAAAAATACGCATACAGTTGTAATCGGGCGAGTGTTTACTTTCAGACGCAGCTGGAATTTTTGGGTTAGGTCAATCCGTTCGCGAGATATGGGAGTTTGATGCCAAGAAATGGTTGAGAAGGCAAAAAACTTTTCGCAATTTTGCTGCTTCAAGCGCTTAACCAGAATGGCCTTGGGAAAAAATACACATATCGTTGTAATCGGGCGAGTTTCTACTTTCAGATGCAATACGAATTTTTCGGTTAGGTCAATCCGTTCGCGAGATATGGGAGTTTGAAGCTAAGAAATGGTTGAGAAGAGAACAAATTTTTCGCAATTCTGCTGCTCCAAACGCTTAACCAGAATGGCCTAGGGAAAAAATACGCATACAGTTGTAATCGGGCGAGTTTCTACTTTCAGACGCAGCAGGAATTTTTGGGTTTGGTCAATCCGTTCACGACATATGGGAGTTTGAAGCTAAGAAACGGTTGAGAAGACAACAAATTTTTCGCATTTCTGCTGCTCCAAACGCTTAACCAGAATGGCCTAGGGAAAAAATACGCATACAGTTGTAATCGGGGGAGTTTCTACTTTCAGACGCAGCAGGAATTTTTGGGTTTTGTCTATCCGTTCGCGAGATATGGGACTTTGAAGCTAAGAAATGGTTGAGAAGACAACAAATTTTTCACACTTCTGCTGCTCCAAACGCTTAACCAGTGTGGCCTCGGGAAAAAATACCCATACCGTTGTAATCGGACGAGTTTCTACTTTCAGTTACAATAGGAATTTTTGGGTTAGGTCAATCCGTTCGCGAGGTATGAGACTTTGAAGCCAAGAAATGGTTGAGAAGGCAAAAAATTTTACGCAATTCTGCTGCTCCAAACGCTTAACCAGAGTGGCCTAGGGAAAAAATACGCATACCGTTTTAATCGGGCGAGTTTCTACTTTCAGATGCAATAGGAATTTTTGGGTTAGGTCAATCCGTTCGCGAGATATGGGAGTTTGAAGCTAAGAAATGGTTGACAAGACAACAAATTTTTCGCACTTCCGCTGCTCCAATCGCTTAACCAGAATGGCCTAGGGAAAAAATACGCATACCGTTTTAATCGGGCGAGTTTCTACTTTCAGTTACAATAGGAAATTTTGGGTTAGGTCATTCCGTTCGCGAGATATGGGAGTTTGAAGCTAAGAAATGGTTGACATGACAACAAATTTTTCACAGCTCTGCTGCTCCCATCGCTTAACCAGAATGGCCTATGGAAAAAATACGCATACCGTTTTAATCGGGCGAGTTTCTACTTTCAGTTACAATAGGAATTTTTGGGTTAGGTCATTACGTTCGCGAGATATGAGACTTTGAAGCTAAGAAACGGTTGACAAGACAACAAATTTTTCGCACTTCTGCTGCTCCTATCGATTAACCAGAATGGCCTAGGGGAAAAATACACACACTGTTGTAATCAGGCGAGTTTCTGCATTCAGAAGCAATAGGAATTTTTGGGTTAGGTCATTCCGTTCGCGAGATATGAGACTTTGAAGCTAAGAAACGGTTCACAAGACAACAAATTTTTCGCACTTCTGCTGCTCCAATCGATTAACCAGAATGGCCTAGGGGAAAAATACACATACTGTTGTAATCAGGCGAGTTTCTGCATTCAGATGCAATAGGAATTTTTGGGTTAGGTCAATCCGTTCGCGAGATATGGGAGTTTGAAGCTAAGAAATGGTTGAGAAGAGAACAAATTTTTCGCACTTCTGCTGCTCCAATCGATTAACCAGAATGGCCTAGGGGAAAAATACACATACTGTTGTAATCAGGCGAGTTTCTGCATTCAGATGCAATAGGAATTTTTGGGTTAGGTCATTCCGTTCGCGAGATATGAGACTTTGAAGCTAAGAAACGGTTCACAAGACAACAAATTTTTCGCACTTCTGCTGCTCCAATCGATTAACCAGAATGGCCTAGGGAAAAAATACACATACTGTTGTAATCAGGCGAGTTTCTGCATTCAGATGCAATAGGAATTTTTGGGTTAGGTCAATCCGTTCGCGAGATATGGGAGTTTGAAGCTAAGAAATGGTTGAGAAGAGAACAAATTTTTCGCACTTCTGCTGCTCCAATCGATTAACCAGAATGGCCTAGGGGAAAATACACGTACCGTTGTAATCGGGCGAGTTTCTACTTTCAAATGCAATAGGGATTTTTGGGTTAGGTCAATCCGTTCGCGAGATATGAGAGTTTGAAGCTAAGAAATGCTTGAGAAGAGAACAAATTTTTCGCAATTCTGCTAGTCCAAACGCTTAACCAAAATGGCCTAGGGAAAAAATACGCATACCGTTGTAATCGGGCGAGTTTCTACTTTCAGATGCAATAGGAATTTTTGGGTTAGGTCAATCCGTTCGCGACATATGGGAGTTTGAAGCTAAGAAATGGTTGAGAAGACAACAAATTTTTCGCAATTCTGCTGCTCCAAACGTTTAACCATAATGGCCTAGGGAAAAAATACACGTACCCTTGTAATCGGGCGAGTTTCTACTTTCAAATGCAATAGGAATTTTTGGGTTAGGTCAATCCGTTCGCGAGATATGGGACTTTGAAGCTAAGAAATGGTTGAAAAGCGAACAAACTTTTCGCAATTCTGCTGCTCCAAACGCTTAACCAGAATGGCCTAGGGGAAAAAATACGCATACCGATGTAATCGGGCGAGTTTCTATTTTCAGACGCAGCAGGAATTTTTGGGTTTGGTCAATCCGATGGCGAGATATGGGACTTTGAAGTTAAGAAATGGTTAAGAAGACAACAAATTTTTCGCAATTCTGCTGCTCCAAACGCTTAACCAGAATGGCCTAGGGAAAAAATACACACACCGTTGTAATCGGGCGAGTTTCTACTTTCAAATGCAATAGGAATTTTTGAGTTAGGTCAATCCGTTCGCGAGATATGGGACTTTGAATCTAAGAAACGGTTGACAATACAACAAATTTTTCGCAATTCTGCTGCTCCAAACGCTTAACCAGAATGGCCTAGGGAAAAAATACGCATACCGTTGTAATCGGGCGAGTTTCTATTTTCAGACGCAGCAGGAATTTTTGGGTTTGGTCAATCCGATGGCGAGATATGGGACTTTGAAGCTAAGAAATGGTTGAGAAGACAACAAATTTTTCGCAATTCTGCTTAGAAACGCTTAACCAGAATGGCCTAGGGGGAAAAAAAACGTACCGTTGTAATCGTGCGAGTTTCTACTTTCAAATGCAATAGGGATTTTTGGGTTAGGTCAATCCGTTCGCGAGATATGGGACTTTGAAGCTAAGAAATGGTTGAGAAGGCAACAAATTTTTCGCACTTCTGCTGCTCCAAACGCTCAACCAGAATGACCTAGGGAAAAAATACACATACCGTTTTAATCGGGCGAGTTTCTACTTTCAGATGCAATAGGAATTTTTGGGTTAGGTCAATCCGTTCGCGAGATATGGGAGTTTGATGCCAAGAAATGGTTGAGAAGGCAAAAAATTTTTCGCAATTTTGCTGCTTCAAGCGCTTAACCAGAATGGCCTAGGGAAAAAATACACATATCGTTGTAATCGGGCGAGTTTCTACTTTCAGATGCAATACGAATTTTTCGGTTAGGTCAATCCGTTCGCGAGATACGGGAGTTTGAAGCTAAGAAATGATTGAGAAGAGAACAAATTTTTCGCAATTCTGCTGCTCCAAACGCTTAACCAGTGTGGCCTAGGGAAAAAATACCCATACCGTTGTAATCGGACGAGTTTCTACTTTCAGTTACAATAGGAATTTTTGGGTTAGGTCATTCCGTTCGCGAGATATGAGACTTTGAAGCCAAGAAATGGTTGAGAAGGCAAAAAATTTTACGCAATTCTGCTGCTCCGAACGCTTCACCAGAGTGGCCTAGGGAAAAAATACGCATACCGTTTTAATCGGGCGAGTTTCTACTTTCAGATGCAATAGGAATTTTTGGGTTAGGTCAATCCGTTCGCGAGATATGGGAGTTTGAAGCTAAGAAATGGTAGACAAGACAACAAATTTTTCGCACTTCCGCTGCTCCAATCGCTTAACCAGAATGGCCTCGGGAAAAAATACGCATACCGTTTTAATCGGGCGAGTTTCTACTTTCAGTTACAATAGGAATTTTTGGGTTAGGTCAATCCGTTCGCGAGATATGGGAGTTTGAAGCTAAGAAATGGTTGACATGACAACAAATTTTTCACAGCTCTGCTGCTCCAATCGCTTAACCAGAGTGGCCTAGGGAAAAAATACGAATACCGTTTTAATCGGGCGAGTTTCTACTTTCAGATGCAGCAGGAATTTTTGGGTTTGGTCTATCCGTTCGCGAGATATGGGACTTTGAAGCTAAGAAATGGTTGAGAAGACAACAAATTTTTCACACTTCTGCTGCTCCAAACGCTTAACCAGTGTGGCCTAGGGAAAAATACCCATACCGTTGTAATCGGACGAGTTTCTACTTTCAGTTACAATAGGAATTTTTGGGTTAGGTCATTCCGTTCGCGAGATATGAGACTTTGAAGCTAAGAAACGGTTGACAAGACAACAAATTTTTCGCACTTCTGCTGCTCCAGTCGATTAACCAGAATGGCCTAGGTTAAAAATACACATACTGTTGTAATCAGGCGAGTTTCTGCATTCAGATGCAATAGGAATTTTTCGGTTAGGTCATTCCGTTCGCGAGATATGAGACTTTGAAGCTAAGAAACGGTTCACAAGACAACAAATATTTCGCACTTCTGCTGCTCCAATCGATTAACCAGAATGGCCTAGGGGAAAAATACACATACTGTTGTAATCAGGCGAGTTCCTGCATTCAGATGCAATAGGAATTTTTGGGTTAGGTCAATCCGTTCGCGAGATATGGGAGTTTGAAGCTAAGAAATGGTTGAGAAGAGAACAAATTTTTCGCACTTCTGCTGCTCCAATCGATTAACCAGAATGGCCTAGGGGAAAAATACACGTACCATTGTAATCGGGCGTGTTTCTACTTTCAAATGCAATAGGAATTTTTGGGTTAGGTCTATCCGTTCGCGACATATGGGAGTTTGAAGCAAAGAAATGGTTGAGAAGGCAAAAAATTTTTCGCAATTCTGCTGCATCAAACGCTTAACCAGAATGGCCTAGGGAAAAAATACACATATCGTTGTAATCGGGCGAGTTTCTACTTTCAGATGCAATACGAATTTTTCGGTTAGGTCAATCCGTTCGCGACATATGGGAGTTTGAAGCTAAGAAACGGTTGAGAAGACAACAAATTTTTCGCAATTCTGCTGCTCCAATCGGTTAACCAGAATGGCCTAGGGGAAAAATACACGTGCCGTCGTAATCGGGCCAGTTTCTACTTTCAAATGCAATAGGAATTTTTGGGTTAGGTCAATCCGTTCGCGAGATATGAGACTTTGAAGCTAAGAAACGGTTGACAAGACAACAAATTTTTCGCTCTTCTGCTGCTCCAATCGCTTAACCAGAATGCCTTGGGGAAAATACACGTACCGTTGTAATCGGGCGAGTTTCTACTTTCAAATGCAATAGGAATTTTTGGGTTAGGTCAATCCGTTCGCGAGATATGAGACTTTGAAGCTAAGAAATGGTTGAGAAGTGAACAAATTTTTCGCAATTCTGCTGCTCCAATCGCTTAACCAGAATGCCTTGGGGAAAATACACGTACCGTTGTAATCGGGCGAGTTTCTACTTTCAAATGCAATAGGGATTTTTGGGTTGGGTCAATCCGTTCGCGAGATATGAGAGTTTGATGCTAAGAAATGGTTGAGAAGAGAACAAATTTTTCGCAATTCTGCTGCTCCAAACGCTTAACCAGAATGGCCTAGGGAAAAAATACGCATACAGTTGTAATCGGGCGAGTTTCAAACTTTCAGACGCAGCAGGAATTTTTGGGTTTGGTCGATCCGTTCGCGAGATATGGGACTTTGAAGCTAAGAAATGGTTGAGAAGACAACAAATTTTTCGCAACTCTGCTTAGAAACGCTTAACCAGAATGGCCTAGGGAAAAAATACACACACCGTTGTAATCGGGCGAGTTTCTACTTTCAGATGCAATACGAATTTTTCGGTTAGGTCAATCCGTTCGCGAGATATGTGACATTGAAGCGAAGAAATGATTTACAAGACAACAAATTTTTCACACCTCTGCTGCTCCAATCGCTTAACTAGAATGGCCTAGGGGGAAAAAAAACGTTCCGTTGTAATCGGGCGAGTTTCTACTTTCAAATTGCAATAGGAATTTTTGGGTTAGGTCAATCCGTTCGCGAGATATGGGAGTTTGAAGCTAAGAAATGGTTGAGAAGACAACAAATTTTTCGCAATTCTGCTTAGAAACGCTTAACCAGAATGGCCTAGGGAAAAAATACACACACCGTTGTAATCGGGCGAGTTTCTACTTTCAAATGCAATAGGAATTTTTGGGTTAGGCCAATCCGTTCGCGAGATATGGGTGTTTGAAGCTAAGAAAAGGATGAGAAGGCAAAAAATTTTTCGCAATTCTGCTTAGAAACGCTTAACCAGAATGGCCTAGGGAAAAAATACACACACCGTTGTAATCGGGCGAGTTTCTACTTTCAGATGCAATAGGAATTTTTGGGTTAGGTCAATCCGTTCGCGACATATGGGAGTTTGAAGCTAAGAAATGGTTGAGAAGAAAACAAATTCTTCGCACTTCTGCTGCTCCAAACGCTTAACCAGAATGGCCTAGGGAAAAAATACCCATACCGTTGTAATCGGACGAGTTTCTACTTTCAGTTACAATAGGAATTTTTGGGTTAGGTCAATCCGTTCGCGAGATATGAGACTTTGAAGCTAAGAAAGGGTTGACAAGCCAACAAATTTTTCGCACTTCTGCTGCTCCAATCGATTAACCAGAATGGCGTAGGGGAAAAATACATGTACCGTTGTAATCGGGCGAGTTTCTACTTTCAAGTGCAATAGGAATTTTTGGGTTATGTCAATCCGTTCGCGAGATATGGGAGTTTGAAGCTAAGAAATGGTTGAGAAGACAACAAATTTTTCGCAATTCTGCTGCTCCAAACGCTTAACCAGAATGGCCTAGGGAAAAAATACGCATACCGTTGTAATCGAGCGAGTTTCTACTTTCAGACGCAGCAGGAATTTTTAGGTTTGGTCAATCCGTTCGCGAGATATGGGACTATGAAGCGAAGAAATGGTTGAGAAGACAACAAATTTTTCGCGCTTCTGCTGCTCCAATCGCTTAACCAGAATGGCCTAGGGTAAAAATACACATACCGTTGTAATCGGGCGAGTTTCTACTTTCAGATGCAATAGGAATTTTTGGATCAGGTAAATCCGTTCGCGAGATATGGGAGTTTGAAGCTAAGAAATGGTTGAGAAGACAACAAATTTTTCGCACTTCTGCTGCTCCAAACGCTTAACCAGAATGGCCTAGGGAAAAAATACGCATACCGTTGTAATCGGGCGAGTTTCTACTTTCATACGCAGCAGGAATTTTTGGGTTAGGTCAATCCGTTCGCGAAATATGGGAGATTGAAGCTAAGAAATGGTCAAGAAGACAACAAATTTTTCGCAATTCTGCTGCTCCGAACGCTTAACCAGAATGGCCTACGGAAAAAATACACGTACCGTTGTAATCGGGCGAGTTTCTACTTTCAAATGCAATAGGAATTTTTGGGTAAGGTCAATCCGTTCGCGAGGTATGGGACTTTGAAGCTAAGAAATGGTTGAGAAGAGAACAATTTTTCGCAATTCTGCTGCTCCAAACGCTTAACCAGAATGGCCTAGGGAAAAAATACACATACCGTTGTAATCGGGCGAGTTCCTACTTTCAGATGCAACAGGAATTTTTGGGTTAGGTCAATCCGTTCGCGAGATATGGGAGTTTGAAGCTAAGAAATGGTTGAGAAGACAACAAATTTTTCGCACTTCTGCTGCTCCAAACGCTTAACCAGAATGGCCTAGGGAAAAAATACGCCCACCGTTGTAATCGGGCGAGTTCCTCCTTTCAGATGCAACAGGAATTTTTGGGTTAGGTCAATCCGTTCGCGAGATATGGGAGTTTGAAGCTAAGAAATGGTTGACAAGATAACAAATTTTTCGCAATTCTGCTGCTCCAAACGCTTAACCAGAATGGCCTAGGGAAAAAATACCCATACCGTTGTAATCGGACGAGTTTCTACTTTCAGTTACAATAGGAATTTTTGGGTTAGGTCAATCCGTTCGCGAGATATGGGACATTGAAGCGAAGAAATGGTTGACAAGACAACAAATTTTTCGCACTTCTGCTGCTAGAAACGCTTAACCAGAATGGCCTAGGGAAAAAATACGCATACCGTTGTAATCGGGCGCGTTTCTACTTTCAAATGCAATAGGGATTTTTGGGTGAGGTCAATCCGTTCGCGAAATATGGGAGTTTGAAGCTAAGAAATGGTCAAGAAGACAACAAATTTTTCGCAATTCTGCTGCTCCAAACGCTTAACCAGAATGGCCTAAGGAAAAAATACACATACTGTTGTAATCGGGCGAGTTTCTACTTTCAGATGCAATAGGAATTTTTGGGTAAGGTCAATCCGTTCGCGAGATATGGGAGTTTGAAGCTAAGAAATGGTTGACAAGACAACAAATTTTTCGCGCTTCTGCTGCTCCAATCGCTTAACCAGAATGGCCTAAGGAAAAAATACACCTACCGAGGTAATCGGGCGAGTTCCTACTTTCCGATGCAATAGGAATTTTTGGGTTAGGTCAATCCGTTCGCGAGATATGGGAGTTTGAAACTAAGAAATGGTTGCGAAGACAACAAATTTTTCCGAATTCTGCTGCTCCAAACGCTTAACCAGAATGGCCTAGGGGAAAAATACACATACCGTTGTAATCGGGCGAGTTTCTACTTTCAGAGGCAGCAGGAATTTTTGGGTTTCGTCTATCCGTTCGCGAGATAGGGGACTTTGAAGCTAAGAAATGGTTGAGAAGACAACAAATTTTTCGCAATTATGCTGCTCCAAACGCTTAACCAGAATGGCCTAGGGAAAAAATACCCGTACCGTTGTAATCGGGCGAATTTCTACTTTCAAATGCAATAGGAATTTTTGGGTTTGGTCAATCCGTTCGCGAGATATGGGACTATGAAGCGAAGAAATGGTTGAGAAGACAACAAATTTTTCGCACTTCTGCTGCTCCAATCGCTTAACCAGAATGGCCTAGGGGGAAAATACACATACCGTTGTAATCGGGCGAGTTTCTACTTTCAGATGCAACAGGAATTTTTGGGTTAGGTCAATACGTTCGCGAAATATGGGAGTTTGAAGCTAAGAAATGGTTGACAAGATAACAAATTTTTCGCACTTCCGCTGCTCCAATCGCTTAACCAGAATGCCTAGGGGACTATACACGTACCGTTGTAATCGGGCGAGTTTCTACTCTCAAATGCAATAGGGATTTTTGGGTTAGGTCAATCCGTTCGCGAGATATGAGAGTTTGAAGCTAAGAAATGATTGCGAAGACAACAAATATTTCGCATTTCTGCTTCTCCAAACGCTTAACCAGAATGGCCTAGGGGAAAAATACACATACCGTTGTAATCGGGCGAGTTTCTACTTTCAGATGCAATAGGAATTTTTGGGTTAGGTCAATCCGTTCGCGAGATATGGGAGTTTGAAGCTAAGAAATGGTTGAGTAGACAACAAATTTTTCGCAATTCTGCTACTCCAAACGCTTAACCAGAATGGCCTAGGGAAAAAATACGCATACCGTTGTAATCGGGCGAGTTTCTACTTTCAGACGCAATAGGAATTTTGGGTAAGGTCAATCCGTTCGCGAGATATGGGAGTTTGAAGCTAAGAAATGGTTGACAAGATAACAAATTTTTAGCACTTCTGCTGCTCCAAACGCTTAACCAGAATGGCCTAGGGAAAAAATACCCATACCGTTGTAATCGGACGAGTTTCTACTTTCAGTTACAATAGGAGTTTTTGGGTTAGGTCAATCCGTTCGCGAGATATGGGACATTGAAGCGAAGAAATGGTTGACAAGACAACAAATTTTTCGCACTTCTGCTGCTAGAAACGCTTAACCAGTAAGACCTAGGGAAAAAATACGCATACCGTTGTAATCGGGCGAGTTTCTACTTTCAAATGCAATAGGAATTTTTGGGTTAGGTCAATCCGTTCGGGAGATATGGGAGTTTGAAGCTAAGAAATGGTTGACAAGACAACAAATTTTTCGCACTTCCGCTGCTCCAATCGCTTAACCAGAATGCCTAGGGGAAAATACACGTACCGTTGTAATCGGGCGAGTTTCTACTTTCAAATGCAAAAGGCATTTTTGGGTTAGGTCAATCCGTTCGCGAGATATGAGAGTTTGACTCTAAGAAATGGTTGAGAAGACAACAAATTTTTCGCAATTCTGCTGCTCCAAACGCTTAACCAGAATGGCCTAGGGAAAAAATACGCATACCGTTGTAATCGGGCGAGTTTCTACTTTCAGACGCAGCAGGAATTTTTAGGTTTGGTCAATCCGTTCGCGAGATATGGGACTATGAAGCGAAGAAATGGTTGAGAAGACAACATATTTTTCGCGCTTCTGCTGCTCCAATCGCTTAACCAGAATGGCCTAGGGGAAAAATACACATACCGTTGTAATCGGGCGAGTTTCTGCTTTCAGATACAACAAGAATTTCTCGAGTTCGTGAATGCGTTCGCGAGATATGGGAGTTTGAAGTTAAGGAATGGTTGAGAAATCATCAAAATTTTCGCAAGTCTGAAACTCGAACCCAATAACTACAATGGCCTAGGGGAAAAATACCCATACCGTTGTAATCGGGCGAGTTTCTGCTTTCAGATGCAATAGGAAATTCTCGAGTTCGTCAATCCGTTCGCGAGATATGGAAGTTTGAAGTTAAGGAATGCTTGAGAAACCATCAAAATTATCGCTGGTCTGATACTCGAAAACAACAACTGGAATGGCCTAGGGGAAAAGTACACACACCGTTGTAATCGGGCGAGTTTCTGTTTTCAGATGCAATAGGAAATTCTCGAGTTCGTCAATCCGTTCGCCTGATATGGAAGTGTGAAAATAAGGAATGGTTGAGAAACCATCAAAATTTTCGCAAGACTGATACTCGAAACCAATAACTACAAAGGCCTAGGGGAAAAATACACATACCGTTGTAATCGGGCGAGTTTCTGCTTTCACATGCAAGAGGAATTTCTCGAGTTCGTCAATCCGTTCGCTAGATATGGGAGTCTGAAGTTAAGGAATGGTTGAGAAACCATCAAAATTTTCGCTGGTCTGATACTCGAAAATAACAACTGGAATGGCCTAGGGGAAAAGTACACACACCGTTGTAATCGGGCGAGTTTCTGCTTTTAGTTGCAATAGGAAATTCTCGAGTTCGTCAATCCGTTCGCCTGATATGGAAGTGTGAAAATAAGGAATGGTTGAGAAACCATCAAAATTTTCGCAAGACTGATACTCGAAACCAATAACTACAAAGGCCTAGGGGAAAAATACACATACCGTTGTAATCGCGCGACTTTCTAATTCCACATGCAACAGGAATTTCTCTAGTTCGTCAATCCGTTCGCGAGATATGGGAGTTTGAAGTTAAGGAATGGTTGAGAAATCATCAAAATTTTCGCAAGTCTGATACTCGAATCCAATAACTACCATGGCCTAGGGTAAAAATACACACACCATTGTAATCGGGCGAGTTTCTGCTTTCAGATGCAACAGGAATTTCTCGAGTTCGTCAATCCGTTCGCGAGATATGGGAGTCTGAAGTTAAGGAATGGTTGAGAAACCATCAAAATTTTCGCAAGTCTGATACTCGAATCCAATAACTACAATGGCCTAGGGGAAAAATTCACATACCGTTGTAATCGGGCGAGTTCCTGCTTTCAGATGCAATAGGAAATTCTCGAGTTCGTCATTCCGTTCGCCTGATATGGAAGTGTGAAGATAAGGAATGGTTGAGAAACCACCAAAATTTTCGCTGGTCTGATACTCGAAAACAACAACTGGAATGGCCTAGGGGGAAAGTACACACACCGTTGTAATCGGGCGAGTTTCTGCTTTTAGATGCAATAGGAAATTCTCGAGTTCGTCAATCCGTTCGCCTGATATGGAAGTGTGAAAATAAGGAATGGTTGAGAAACCATCAAAATTTTCGCAAGTCTGCTACTCGAAACCAATAACTACAAAGGCCTAGGGGAAAAATACACATACCGTTGTAATCGCGCGACTTTCTACTTTCACATGCAACAGGAATTTCTCGAGTTCGTCAATCCGTTCGCGAGATATGGGAGTCTGAAGTTAAGGAATGGTTGAGAAACCATCAAAATTTTCGCTGGTCTGATACTCGAATCCAATAACTGGAATAGCCTAGGGAGAAAGTACACACACCATTGTAATCGGGCGAGTTTCTGCTTTCAGATGCAACAGGAATTTCTCGAGTTCGTCAATCCGTTCGCGAGATATGGGAGTTTGAAGTTAAGGAATGGTTGAGAAATCATCAAAATTTTCGCAAGTCTGATAGTCGAATCCAATAACTACAATGGCCTAGGGGAAAAATACACATACCGTTATAATCGGGCGAGTTTCTGCGTTCAGATGCAATAGGAAATTCTCGAGTTCGTCAATCCGTTCGCGAGATATGGAAGTTTGAAGTTAAGGAATGCTTGAGAAATCATCAAAATTTTCGCAAGTCTGATACTCGAATCCAATAACTACAATGGCCTAGGGGAAAAATACACATACCGTTATAATCGGGCGAGTTTCTGCGTTCAGATGCAATAGGAAATTCTCGAGTTCGTCAATCCGTTCGCGAGATATGGAAGTGTGAAGTTAAGGAATGGTTGAGAAACCATCAAAATTTTCGCAAGTCTGATACTCGAAACCAATAACAACAATGGCCTAGGGGAAAAATACACATATCTTTGTCATCGGGCTAGTTTCTACTTTCAGATGCAACTGGAATTTCTCGAGTTCGTCAATCCGTTCGCGAGATATGGGAGTTTGAAGTTAAGGAATGGTTGTGAAACCATCACAATTTTCGCAAGTCTGATACTCGAAACCAATAACTACAATGGCCTAGGGGAAAAATACACATACCGTTGTAATCGGGCGAGTTTCTGCTTTCAGATGCAACACGAAATTCTCGAGTTCGTCAATCCGTTCGCGAGATATGGGAGTTTGAAGTTAAGGAATGGTTGAGAAACCATCAAAATTGTCGCAGGTTTGATACTCGAAACCAATAACAGGAATGGCCTTGGGGAAAAGTACACACACCATTGTAATCGGGCGAGTTTCTACTTTCCGATACAACAGGAATTTCTCGAGTTCGTCAATCCGTTCGCGAGATATGGGAGTTTGAAGTTAAGGAATGGTTGAGAAACCATCAAAATTTTCGCAAGTCTGATACTCGAATACAATAACTACAAAGGCCTAGGGGAAAAATACACATACCGATGTAATCGGGCGAGTTTCTAATTCCACATGCAATAGGTATTTCTCGAGTTCGTCAATCCGTTCGCGAGATATGGGAGTTTGAAGTTAAGGAATGGTTGAGAAATCATCAAAATTTTCGCAAGTCTGATACTCGAATCCAATAACTACAATGGCCTAGGGGTAAAATACACATACCGTTGTAATCGGGCGAGTTTCTGCTTTCAGATGCAACAGGAAATTCTCGAGTTCGTCAATCCGTTCGCGAGATATGGAAGTTTGAAGTTAAGGAATGCTTGAGAAACCATCAAAATTTTAGCTGGTCTGATACTCGAAAACAACAACTGGAATGGCCTAGGGGAAAAGCACACACACCGTTGTAATCGGGCGAGTTTCTGCTTTTAGATGCAATAGGAAATTCTCGAGTTCGTCAATCCGTTCGCCTGATATGGAAGTGTGAAAATAAGGAATGGTTGAGAAACCATCAAAATTTTCGCAAGTCTGATACTCGAAACCAATAACTACAAAGGCCTAGGGGAAAAATACACATACCGTTGTAATCGGGCGAGTTTCTGCTTTCACATGCAACAGGAATTTCTCGAGTTCGTCAATCCGTTCGCGAGATATGGGAGCCTGAAGTTAAGGAATGTTTGAGAAACCATCAAAATTTTCGCTGGTCTGATACTCGAAAACAACAACTGGAATGGCCTAGGGGAAAAGTACACATACCGTTGTAATCGGGCGAGTTTCTGCTTTCAGATGCAATAGGAAATTCTCGAGTTCGTCAATCCGTTCGCGAGATATGGAAGTTTGAAGTTAAGGAATGCTTGAGAAACCATCAAAATTTTCGCTGGTCTGATACTCGAATCCAATAACTGCAATGGCCTAGGGAGAAAGTACACACACCATTGTAATCGGGCGAGTTTCTGCTTTCAGATGCAACAGGAATTTCTCGAGTTCGTCAATCCGTGCGCGAGATATGGGAGTTTGAAGTTAAGGAATGGTTGAGAAACCATCAAAATTTTCGCTGGTCTGATACTCGAAACCAATAACTGGAGTGGCCTAGGGAAAAAGTATACACACCATTGTAATCCGGCGAGTTTCTACTTTCAGATACAACAAGAATTTCTCGAGTTCGTCAATGCGTTCGCGAGATATGGGAGTTTGAAGTTAAGGAATGGTTGAGAAATCATCAAAATTTTCGCAAGTCTGAAACTCGAATCCAATAACTACAATGGCCTAGGGGAAAAATACACATACCGTTGTAATCGGGCGAGTTTCTGCTTTCCGATGCAATAGGAAATTCTCGAGTTCGTCAATCCGTTCGCGAGATATGGAAGTTTGAAATTAAGGAATGCTTGCGAAACCATCAAAATTTTCGCTGGTCAGATACTCGAAAACAACAACTGGAATGGCCTAGGGGAAAAGTACACACACCGTTGTGATCGGGCGAGTTTCTGCTTTTAGATGCAATAGGAAATTCTCTAGTTCGTCAATCCGTTCGCCTGATATGGAAGCGTGAAAATAAGGAATGGTTGAGAAACCATCAAAATTTTCGCAAGTCCTATACTCGAAACCAATAACTGGAATGGCCTAGGGAAAAAGCACACACACCGTTGTAATCGGGCGAGTTTCTGCTTTTAGATGCAATAGGAAATTCTCGAGTTCGTCAATCCGTTCGCCTGATATGGAAGTGTGAAAATAAGGAACGGTTGAGAAACCATCAAAATTTTCGCAAGTCTGATACTCGAAACCAATAACTACAAAGGCCTAGGGGAAAAATACACATACCGTTGTAATCGGGCGAGTTTCTGCTTTCACATGCAACAGGAATTTCTCGAGTTCGTCAATCCGTTCGCGAGATATGGGAGCCTGAAGTTAAGGAATGTTTGAGAAACCATCAAAATTTTCGCTGGTCTGATACTCGAAAACAACAACTGGAATGGCCTAGGGGAAAAGTACACATACCGTTGTAATCGGGCGAGTTTCTGCTTTCAGATGCAATAGGAAATTCTCGAGTTCGTCAATCCGTTCGCGAGATATGGAAGTTTGAAGTTAAGGAATGCTTGAGAAACCATCAAAATTTTCGCTGGTCTGATACTCGAATCCAATAACTGCAATGGCCTAGGGAGAAAGTACACACACCATTGTAATCGGGCGAGTTTCTGCTTTCAGATGCAACAGGAATTTCTCGAGTTCGTCAATCCGTGCGCGAGACATGGGAGTTTGAAGTTAAGGAATGGTTGAGAAACCATCAAAATTTTCGCTGGTCTGATACTCGAAACCAATAACTGGAGTGGCCTAGGGAAAAAGTATACACACCATTGTAATCCGGCGAGTTTCTACTTTCAGATACAACAAGAATTTCTCGAGTTCGTTAATGCGTTCGCGAGATATGGGAGTTTGAAGTTAAGGAATGGTTGAGAAATCATCAAAATTTTCGCAAGTCTGAAACTCGAATCCAATAACTACAATGGCCTAGGGGAAAAATACACATACCGTTGTAATCGGGCGAGTTTCTGCTTTCCGATGCAATAGGAAATTCTCGAGTTCGTCAATCCGTTCGCGAGATATGGAAGTTTGAAATTAAGGAATGCTTGCGAAACCATCAAAATTTTCGCTGGTCAGATACTCGAAAACAACAACTGGAATGGCCTAGGGGAAAAGTACACACACCGTTGTGATCGGGCGAGTTTCTGCTTTTAGATGCAATAGGAAATTCTCTAGTTCGTCAATCCGTTCGCCTGATATGGAAGCGTGAAAATAAGGAATGGTTGAGAAACCATCAAAATTTTCGCAAGTCCTATACTCGAAACCAATAACTGGAATGGCCTAGGGAAAAAGTACACACACCATTGTAATCCGGCGAGTTTCTACTTTCAGATACAACAAGAATTTCTCGAGTTCGTCAATGCGTTCGCGAGATATGGGAGTCTGAAGTTAAGGAATGGTTGAGAAATCATCAAAATTTTCGCAAGTCTGAAACTCGAATCCAATAACTACAATGGCCTAGGGGAAAAATACACATACCGTTGTAATCGGGCGAGTTTCTGCTTTCACATGCAACAGGAATTTCTCGAGTTCGTCAATCCGTGCGCGAGATATGGGAGTTTGAAGTTAAGGAATGTTTGAGAAACCATCAAAATTTTCGCTGGTCTTATACTCGAAACCAATAACTGGAATGGCCTAGGGAAAAAGTATACACACCATTGTAATCCGGCGAGTTTCTACTTTCAGATACAACAAGAATTTCTCGAGTTCGTCAATGCGTTCGCGAGATATGGGAGTTTGAAGTTAAGGAATGGTTGAGAAATCATCAAAATTTTCGCAAGTCTGAAACTCGAATCCAATAACTACAATGGCCTAGGGGAAAAATACACATACCGTTGTAATCGGGCGAGTTTCTGCTTTCAGATGCAATAGGAAATTCTCGAGTTCGTCAATCCGTTCGCGAGATATGGAAGTTTGAAGTTAAGGAATGCTTGAGAAACCATTAAAATTATCGCTGGTCTGATACTCGAAAACAACAACTGGAATGGCCTAGGGGAAAAGTACACACACCGTTGTAATCGGGCGAGTTTCTGTTTTCAGATGCAATAGGAAATTCTCGAGTTCGTCAATCCGTTCGCCTGATATGGAAGTGTGAAAATAAGGAATGGTTGAGAAACCATCAAAATTTTCGCAAGACTGATACTCGAAACCAATAACTACAAAGGCCTAGGGGAAAAATACACATACCGTTGTAATCGGGCGAGTTTCTGCTTTCACATGCAAGAGGAATTTCTCGAGTTCGTCAATCCGTTCGCTAGATATGGGAGTCTGAAGTTAAGGAATGGTTGAGAAATCATCAAAATTTTCGCAAGTCTGATACTCGAATCCAATAACTACTATGGCCTAGGGTAAAAATACACACACCATTGTAATCGGGCGAGTTTCTGCTTTCAGATGCAACAGGAATTTCTCGAGTTCGTCAATCCGTTCGCGAGATATGGGAGTCTGAAGTTAAGGAATGGTTGAGAAACCATCAAAATTTTCGCAAGTCTGATACTCGAATCCAATAACTACAATGGCCTAGGGGAAAAATTCACATACCGTTGTAATCGGGCGAGTTCCTGCTTTCAGATGCAATAGGAAATTCTCGAGTTCGTCATTCCGTTCGCCTGATATGGAAGTGTGAAAATAAGGAATGGTTGAGAAACCACCAAAATTTTCGCTGGTCTGATACTCGAAAACAACAACTGGAATGGCCTAGGGGGAAAGTACACACACCGTTGTAATCGGGCGAGTTTCTGCTTTTAGATGCAATAGGAAATTCTCGAGTTCGTCAATCCGTTCGCCTGATATGGAAGTGTGAAAATAAGGAATGGTTGAGAAACCATCAAAATTTTCGCAAGTCTGATACTCGAAACCAATAACAACAATGGCCTAGGGGAAAAATACACATATCTTTGTCATCGGGCTAGTTTCTACTTTCAGATGCAACTGGAATTTCTCGAGTTCGTCAATCCGTTCGCGAGATATGGGAGTTTGAAGTTAAGGAATGGTTGTGAAACCATCACAATTTTCGCAAGTCTGATACTCGAAACCAATAACTACAATGGCCTAGGGGAAAAATACACATACCGTTGTAATCGGGCGAGTTTCTGCTTTCAGATGCAACACGAAATTCTCGAGTTCGTCAATCCGTTCGCGAGATATGGGAGTTTGAAGTTAAGGAATGGTTGAGAAACCATCAAAATTGTCGCAGGTTTGATACTCGAAACCAATAACAGGAATGGCCTTGGGGAAAAGTACACACACCATTGTAATCGGGCGAGTTTCTACTTTCCGATACAACAGGAATTTCTCGAGTTCGTCAATCCGTTCGCGAGATATGGGAGTTTGAAGTTAAGGAATGGTTGAGAAACCATCAAAATTTTCGCAAGTCTGATACTCGAATACAATAACTACAAAGGCCTAGGGGAAAAATACACATACCGATGTAATCGGGCGAGTTTCTAATTCCACATGCAATAGGTATTTCTCGAGTTCGTCAATCCGTTCGCGAGATATGGGAGTTTGAAGTTAAGGAATGGTTGAGAAATCATCAAAATTTTCGCAAGTCTGATACTCGAATCCAATAACTACAATGGCCTAGGGGTAAAATACACATACCGTTGTAATCGGGCGAGTTTCTGCTTTCAGATGCAACAGGAAATTCTCGAGTTCGTCAATCCGTTCGCGAGATATGGAAGTTTGAAGTTAAGGAATGCTTGAGAAACCATCAAAATTTTAGCTGGTCTGATACTCGAAAACAACAACTGGAATGGCCTAGGGGAAAAGCACACACACCGTTGTAATCGGGCGAGTTTCTGCTTTTAGATGCAATAGGAAATTCTCGAGTTCGTCAATCCGTTCGCCTGATATGGAAGTGTGAAAATAAGGAATGGTTGAGAAACCATCAAAATTTTCGCAAGTCTGATACTCGAAACCAATAACAACAATGGCCTAGGGGAAAAATACACATATCTTTGTCATCGGGCTAGTTTCTACTTTCAGATGCAACTGGAATTTCTCGAGTTCGTCAATCCGTTCGCGAGATATGGGAGTTTGAAGTTAAGGAATGGTTGTGAAACCATCACAATTTTCGCAAGTCTGATACTCGAAACCAATAACTACAATGGCCTAGGGGAAAAATACACATACCGTTGTAATCGGGCGAGTTTCTGCTTTCAGATGCAACACGAAATTCTCGAGTTCGTCAATCCGTTCGCGAGATATGGGAGTTTGAAGTTAAGGAATGGTTGAGAAACCATCAAAATTGTCGCAGGTTTGATACTCGAAACCAATAACAGGAATGGCCTTGGGGAAAAGTACACACACCATTGTAATCGGGCGAGTTTCTACTTTCCGATACAACAGGAATTTCTCGAGTTCGTCAATCCGTTCGCGAGATATGGGAGTTTGAAGTTAAGGAATGGTTGAGAAACCATCAAAATTTTCGCAAGTCTGATACTCGAATACAATAACTACAAAGGCCTAGGGGAAAAATACACATACCGATGTAATCGGGCGAGTTTCTAATTCCACATGCAATAGGTATTTCTCGAGTTCGTCAATCCGTTCGCGAGATATGGGAGTTTGAAGTTAAGGAATGGTTGAGAAATCATCAAAATTTTCGCAAGTCTGATACTCGAATCCAATAACTACAATGGCCTAGGGGTAAAATACACATACCGTTGTAATCGGGCGAGTTTCTGCTTTCAGATGCAACAGGAAATTCTCGAGTTCGTCAATCCGTTCGCGAGATATGGAAGTTTGAAGTTAAGGAATGCTTGAGAAACCATCAAAATTTTAGCTGGTCTGATACTCGAAAACAACAACTGGAATGGCCTAGGGGAAAAGCACACACACCGTTGTAATCGGGCGAGTTTCTGCTTTTAGATGCAATAGGAAATTCTCGAGTTCGTCAATCCGTTCGCCTGATATGGAAGTGTGAAAATAAGGAATGGTTGAGAAACCATCAAAATTTTCGCAAGTCTGATACTCGAAACCAATAACTACAAAGGCCTAGGGGAAAAATACACATACCGTTGTAATCGGGCGAGTTTCTGCTTTCACATGCAACAGGAATTTCTCGAGTTCGTCAATCCGTTCGCGAGATATGGGAGCCTGAAGTTAAGGAATGTTTGAGAAACCATCAAAATTTTCGCTGGTCTGATACTCGAAAACAACAACTGGAATGGCCTAGGGGAAAAGTACACATACCGTTGTAATCGGGCGAGTTTCTGCTTTGAGATGCAATAGGAAATTCTCGAGTTCGTCAATCCGTTCGCGAGATATGGAAGTTTGAAGTTAAGGAATGCTTGAGAAACCATCAAAATTTTCGCTGGTCTGATACTCGAATCCAATAACTGCAATGGCCTAGGGAGAAAGTACACACACCATTGTAATCGGGCGAGTTTCTGCTTTCAGATGCAACAGGAATTTCTCGAGTTCGTCAATCCGTGCGCGAGATATGGGAGTTTGAAGTTAAGGAATGGTTGAGAAACCATCAAAATTTTCGCTGGTCTGATACTCGAAACCAATAACTGGAGTGGCCTAGGGAAAAAGTATACACACCATTGTAATCCGGCGAGTTTCTACTTTCAGATACAACAAGAATTTCTCGAGTTCGTCAATGCGTTCGCGAGATATGGGAGTTTGAAGTTAAGGAATGGTTGAGAAATCATCAAAATTTTCGCAAGTCTGAAACTCGAATCCAATAACTACAATGGCCTAGGGGAAAAATACACATACCGTTGTAATCGGGCGAGTTTCTGCTTTCCGATGCAATAGGAAATTCTCGAGTTCGTCAATCCGTTCGCGAGATATGGAAGTTTGAAATTAAGGAATGCTTGCGAAACCATCCAAATTTTCGCTGGTCAGATACTCGAAAACAACAACTGGAATGGCCTAGGGGAAAAGTACACACACCGTTGTGATCGGGCGAGTTTCTGCTTTTAGATGCAATAGGAAATTCTCTAGTTCGTCAATCCGTTCGCCTGATATGGAAGCGTGAAAATAAGGAATGGTTGAGAAACCATCAAAATTTTCGCAAGTCCTATACTCGAAACCAATAACTGGAATGGCCTAGGGAAAAAGTACACACACCATTGTAATCCGGCGAGTTTCTACTTTCAGATACAACAAGAATTTCTCGAGTTCGTCAATGCGTTCGCGAGATATGGGAGTCTGAAGTTAAGGAATGGTTGAGAAATCATCAAAATTTTCGCAAGTCTGAAACTCGAATCCAATAACTACAATGGCCTAGGGGAAAAATACACATACCGTTGTAATCGGGCGAGTTTCTGCTTTCACATGCAACAGGAATTTCTCGAGTTCGTCAATCCGTGCGCGAGATATGGGAGTTTGAAGTTAAGGAATGTTTGAGAAACCATCAAAATTTTCGCTGGTCTGATACTCGAAACCAATAACTGGAATGGCCTAGGGAAAAAGTATACACACCATTGTAATCCGGCGAGTTTCTACTTTCAGATACAACAAGAATTTCTCGAGTTCGTCAATGCGTTCGCGAGATATGGGAGTTTGAAGTTAAGGAATGGTTGAGAAATCATCAAAATTTTCGCAAGTCTGAAACTCGAATCCAATAACTACAATGGCCTAGGGGAAAAATACACATACCGTTGTAATCGGGCGAGTTTCTGCTTTCAGATGCAATAGGAAATTCTCGAGTTCGTCAATCCGTTCGCGAGATATGGAAGTTTGAAGTTAAGGAATGCTTGAGAAACCATCAAAATTATCGCTGGTCTGATACTCGAAAACAACAACTGGAATGGCCTAGGGGAAAAGTACACACACCGTTGTAATCGGGCGAGTTTCTGTTTTCAGATGCAATAGGAAATTCTCGAGTTCGTCAATCCGTTCGCCTGATATGGAAGTGTGAAAATAAGGAATGGTTGAGAAACCATCAAAATTTTCGCAAGACTGATACTCGAAACCAATAACTACAAAGGCCTAGGGGAAAAATACACATACCGTTGTAATCGGGCGAGTTTCTGCTTTCACATGCAAGAGGAATTTCTCGAGTTCGTCAATCCGTTCGCTAGATATGGGAGTCTGAAGTTAAGGAATGGTTGAGAAACCATCAAAATTTTCGCTGGTCTGATACTCGAAAACAACAACTGGAATGGCCTAGGGGAAAAGTACACACACCGTTGTAATCGGGCGAGTTTCTGCTTTTAGTTGCAATAGGAAATTCTCGAGTTCGTCAATCCGTTCGCCTGATATGGAAGTGTGAAAATAAGGAATGGTTGAGAAACCATCAAAATTTTCGCAAGACTGATACTCGAAACCAATAACTACAAAGGCCTAGGGGAAAAATACACATACCGTTGTAATCGCGCGACTTTCTAATTCCACATGCAACAGGAATTTCTCTAGTTCGTCAATCCGTTCGCGAGATATGGGAGTTTGAAGTTAAGGAATGGTTGAGAAATCATCAAAATTTTCGCAAGTCTGATACTCGAATCCAATAACTACTATGGCCTAGGGTAAAAATACACACACCATTGTAATCGGGCGAGTTTCTGCTTTCAGATGCAACAGGAATTTCTCGAGTTCGTCAATCCGTTCGCGAGATATGGGAGTCTGAAGTTAAGGAATGGTTGAGAAACCATCAAAATTTTCGCAAGTCTGATACTCGAATCCAATAACTACAATGGCCTAGGGGAAAAATTCACATACCGTTGTAATCGGGCGAGTTCCTGCTTTCAGATGCAACAGGAAATTCTCGAGTTCGTCATTCCGTTCGCCTGATATGGAAGTGTGAAAATAAGGAATGGCTGAGAAACCACCAAAATTTTCGCTGGTCTGATACTCGAAAACAACAACTGGAATGGCCTAGGGGGAAAGTACACACACCGTTGTAATCGGGCGAGTTTCTGCTTTTAGATGCAATAGGAAATTCTCGAGTTCGTCAATCCGTTCGCGAGATATGGGAGTTTGAAGTTAAGGAATGGTTGAGAAATCATCAAAATTTTCGCAAGTCTGATACTCGAAACCAATAACTACAATGGCCTAGGGGAAAAATACACATACCGTTGTAATCGGGCGAGTTTCTGCTTTCAGATGCAATAGGAAATTCTCGAGCTCGTCAATCCGTTCCCGAGATATGGAAGTGTGAAGTTAAGGAATGGTTGAGAAACCATCAAAATTTTCACTGGTCTGATACTCGAAACCATTAACTGGAATGGCCTAAGGGAAAAGTACACATACCATTGTAATCGGGCGAGTTTCTACTTTCAGATGCAACACGAATTTCTCGAGTTCGTCAATCCGTTCGCGACAAATGGGAGTTTGAAGTTAAGGAATGGTTGAGAAACCATCAAAATTTTCGCAGGTTTGATACTCGAAACCAATAACTGGAATGGCCTAGGGGAAAAGTACACACACCATTGTAATCGGGCGAGTTTCTACTTTCCGATACAACAGGAATTTCTCGAGTTCGTCAATCTGTTCGCGAGATATGGGAGTTTGAAGTTAAGGAATGGTTGAGAAACCATCAAAATTTTCGCAAGTCTGATACTCGAATACAATAACTACAAAGGCCTAGGGGAAAAATACACATACCGTTGTAATCGGGCGAGTTTCTAATTCCACATGCAACAAGAATTTCTCGAGTTCGTCAATCCGTTCGCGAGATATGGGAGTTTGAGGTTAAGGAATGGTTGAGAAACCATCAAAATTTTCACTGGTCTGATACTCGAAACCAATAACTGGAATGGCCTAGGGGAGAAGTACACACACCATTGTATTAGGGTGACCGGAAAGTAATGTCGTTTCCTTACATTAAATTCAAACACATAAATTTTTAACGAGTTTTTATTTTTAATCAATGATATAATCACCCTCATTATCAACAACCTTTTGCCATCTAATGTGCAAATTTTCAATGCCGGATCGATAAAAATCAATTGGTTTTTGAGCAAAATATACAGAGATGGCATTTTGAATATCATCCAAATTTGCAAATCTTTTGCCACTTAGAAAGTGTTGAAGCGATCGGAATAATTGCAAATCCGATGGTGCAACATCGGGCGAGTATGGTGGGTGAGGCAGTACCTCCCACCCCAATTCATTAATTTTTGCCAAGGTTCGTCTTGCGCAGTGCGGTTTTGCATTATCGTGTTGCAGAATAACGCCTTTTCTGTTGACAATCGCTGGCCACTTTTCAATTAAAGATTTATTTACACGATCTAATTGTTCACAGTAAAGGTCTGCATTCACAGTCTGTCCAGGTTTCAGCACTTCAAAATGAACAACGCCGCGAATACTCCACCAAACACACAAAAGGGCCTTTTTGGGGTGTAAACCTGGCTTAGCAGTACTTTGTGGCGATTCATTTGGAGAGAGCCACTGCCTTTTGCGTTTTGGATTATCATAAAGAACCCACTTTTCATCTCCGGTGATCAAGCGATCAAAAAACGCTTCTGTATTGTGCCGTTGAAGCAATAAGTTGCATGTGGTGGAACGGTTAGCCTTGTTCTCTTCGGACAGATTATGCGGGACCCAAACACCTGCTCTGCTTACTTTCCCAATCTGCTGCAAATGTTCTTGGATGGTCGACCAAGGTTGGTTAAGACTGTTTGACAATTCCTCGATTGTCTGACACGGATTTGCTTCCACTTCCGCACTTAACACGTCATTGTCTAACGTTGTTGGTCTTCCTGATCGATACGAGTCGGAAAGATCAAAATTACCGGACTTGAACTTGGAAAACCACCTTTGGCATTTACGAACGTCTAATGCATTTGGATAAACATCGCAAATGTTTTTGGTAGCAACTGTTGCGTTACTACCCTTGCGAAACTCAAAAAGCATGCAATGCCGGATATGTACCTCTTCTGGTATTTGGCTGGCCATTTCACCCAAAATTGTAAAGAAAAATTTTAAATTTAATTATTTACAACTAAACAAGTCACTATAACCTCAGAATGTCTTTGCTACGACTTTAATGTACACAATGAGCTGACAAATGACAATCAAATAGTGACATGCGCAGAAACGACATTACTTACCGGTCCAACTAACATTCGGGCGAGTTTCCACTTTCAGATGCAACAGGAATTTCTCGAGATCGTCAATCCGTTCGCGAGATATGGGAGTTTCAAGTTTAGGAATTCTTGAGAAACCATCAAAATTTTCGCAAGTCTGATACTCGAAACCAATAACTGCTATGGCCTAGGGCAAAAATGCACATACCGTTGTAATCGGGCGAGTTTCTGCTTTCAGATGCAAAAGGAATTTCTCCAGTTCGTCAATCCGTTCGCGAGATATGGGAGTTTGAAGGTAAGGAATGGTTGAGAAACCATCAAAATTTTCGCTGGTCTGATACTCGAAACCAATAACTACAAAGGCCTAGGGGGGAAACACACATATCTTTGTAATCGGGCGAGTTTCTACTTTCAGGTGCAACAGGAATTTCTCGAGTACGTCAATCCGTTCGCGAGGTACGGGAGTTTGAAGTTAAGGAATGGTTGAAAAACCATCACAATTTTCGCAAGTCTGATACTCGAAACCAATAACTACTATGGCCTAGGGCAAAAATATACATACCGTAGTAATCGGGCGAGTTTCTACTTTCACATGCAACGGGAATTTCTCGAGTTCGTCAATCCGTTCACGAGACATGGGAGTTTGAAGTTAAGGAATGGTTGAGAAACCATCAAAATTTTCGCTGGTTTGATACTCGAAACCAGTAACTGGAATGGCCACTGGAAAAGTACACACACCATTGTAATCGGGCGAGTTTCAACTTTCAGATACAACAGGAATTTCTCGAGTTCGTCAATCCGTTCGCGAGATGTGGGAGTTTGAAGTTAAGCAATGGTTGAAAAACAATCAAAATTTTCGCTGGTCAGATACTCGAAAACATTAACTGGAATGGCCTAGGGGAAAGGTACACACACCACTGTAATCGGGCGGGTTTCTACTTTCAGATACAACATGAATTTCTCGAGTTCGTCAATGCGTTCGCGAGATATGGGAGTTTGAAGTTAAGGAATGGCTGAGAAATCATCAAAATTTTCGCAAGTCTAACACTCGAATCCAATAACTATTATGGCCTAAGGCAAAAATACACATACCGTTGTAATCTGGCGGGTTCCTACTTTCAGATGCAATAGGAATTTCTCGAGTTCGTCATTCCGTTCGCGAGATATGGGAGTTTGAAGTTAAGGAATGGTTGAGAAACCATCAAAATTGTCGCTGGTCTGATACTCGAAACCAATAACTGGAATGGCCTAGGGAAAAAGTACACACACCATTGTAATCGGGCGAGTTTCTGCTTTCAGATGCAACAGGAATTTCTCGAGTTCGTCAATCCGTGCGCGAGATATGGGAGTTTGAAGGTAAGGAATGGTTGAGAAACCATCAAAATTTTCGCTGGTCTGATACTCGAAACCAATAACTACAAAGGCCTAGGGGGGAAACACACATATCTTTGTAATCGGGCGAGTTTCTACTTTCAGGTGCAACAGGAATTTCTCGAGTACGTCAATCCGTTCGCGAGGTACGGGAGTTTGAAGTTAAGGAATGGTTGAAAAACCATCACAATTTTCGCAAGTCTGATACTCGAAACCAATAACTACTATGGCCTAGGGCAAAAATATACATACCGTAGTAATCGGGCGAGTTTCTACTTTCACATGCAACGGGAATTTCTCGAGTTCGTCAATCCGTTCACGAGACACGGGAGTTTGAAGTTAAGGAATGGTTGAGAAACCATCAAAATTTTCGCTGGTTTGATACTCGAAACCAGTAACTGGAATGGCCACTGGAAAAGTACACACACCATTGTAATCGGGCGAGTTTCAACTTTCAGATACAACAGGAATTTCTCGAGTTCGTCAATCCGTTCGCGAGATGTGGGAGTTTGAAGTTAAGCAATGGTTGAAAAACAATCAAAATTTTCGCTGGTCAGATACTCGAAACCATTAACTGGAATGGCCTAGGGGAAAGGTACACACACCACTGTAATCGGGCGGGTTTCTACTTTCAGATACAACATGAATTTCTCGAGTTCGTCAATGCGTTCGCGAGATATGGGAGTTTGAAGTTAAGGAATGGCTGAGAAATCATCAAAATTTTCGCAAGTCTGACACTCGAATCCAATAACTATTATGGCCTAAGGCAAAAATACACATACCGTTGTAATCTGGCGGGTTCCTACTTTCAGATGCAATAGGAATTTCTCGAGTTCGTCATTCCGTTCGCGAGATATGGGAGTTTGAAGTTAAGGAATGGTTGAGAAACCATATAAATTTTCACTGGTCTGATACTCGAAACCAATAACTGGAATGGCCTAGGAGAAAAGTACACATACCGTTGTAATCGGGCGAGTTTCTGCTTTCAGATGCAACAGGAATTTCTCGAGTTCGTCAATCCGTGCGCGAGATATGGGAGTTTGAAGGTAAGGAATGGTTGAGAAACCATCAAAATTTTCGCTGGTCTGATACTCGAAACCAATAACTACAAAGGCCTAGGGGGGAAACACACATATCTTTGTAATCGGGCGAGTTTCTACTTTCAGGTGCAACAGGAATTTCTCGAGTACGTCAATCCGTTCGCGAGGTACGGGAGTTTGAAGTTAAGGAATGGTTGAAAAACCATCACAATTTTCGCAAGTCTGATACTCGAAACCAATAACTACTATGGCCTAGGGCAAAAATACACATACCGTAGTAATCGGGCGAGTTTCTACTTTCACATGCAACAGGAAGTTCTCGAGTTCGTCAATCCGTTCGCGAGATATGGGTGTTTGAAGTTAAGGAATGGTTGAGAAACAATCAAAATTTTCGCTGGTCAGATACTCGAAACCATTAACTGGAATGGCCTAGGGTAGAAGTACACACACCATTGTATTCGGGCGAGTTTCTACTTTCAGATGCAACAGGAATTTCTCGAGTTCGTCAATCCGTTCGCGAGATATGGGACCTTGAAGTTAAGGAATGGTTGAGATACCATCAAAATTTTCGCTGGTCTAATACTCGAAACCAATAACTGGAATGGCCTAGGGGAAAGGTACACACACCACTGTAATCGGGCGGGTTTCTACGTTCAGATACAACATGAATTTCTCGAGTTCGTCAATGCGTTCGCGAGATATGGGAGTTTGAAGTTAAGGAATGGCTGAGAAATCATCAAAATTTTCGCAAGTCTGACACTCGAATCCAATAACTATTATGGCCTAAGGCAAAAATACACATACCGTTGTAATCTGGCGGGTTCCTACTTTCAGATGCAATAGGAATTTCTCGAGTTCGTCATTCCGTTCGCGAGATATGGGAGTTTGAAGTTAAGGAATGGTTGAGAAACCATATAAATTTTCACTGGTCTGATACTCGAAACCAATAACTGGAATGGCCTAGGAGAAAAGTACACATACCGTTGTAATCGGGGGAGTTTTTGCTTTCAGATGCAATAGGAAATTCTCGAGTTCGTCAATCCGTTCATGAGATATGGGAGTATGAAGTTAAGGAATGGTTGAGAAACCATCAAAATTTTCGCAAGTCTGATTTTCGAAACCAATAACTACAAAGGCCTAGGGGAAAAATACACATATCTTTGTAATCGGGCGAGTTTCTACTTTCAGGTGCAACAGGAATTTCTCGAGTACGTCAATCCGTTCGCGAGGTATGGGAGTTTGAAGTTAAGGAATGGTTGAAAAACCATCACAATTTTCGCAAGTCTGATACTCGAAACCAATAACTACTATGGCCTAGGGCAAAAATACACATACCGTAGTAATCGGGCGAGTTTCTACTTTCACATGCAACAGGAATTTCTCGAGTTCGTCAATCCGTTCGCGAGATATGGGAGTTTGAAGTTAAGGAATGGTTGAAATACCATCAAAATTTTCGCTGGTCTGATACTCGAAACCAATAACTACAAAGGCCTAGGGGAAAAATACACATACCGTTGTAATCGGGAGAGTTTCTACTTTCAGGTGCAACAGGAATTTCTCAAGTACGTCAATCCGTTCGCGAGATATGGGAGTGTGAAGTTAAGGAATGGTTCAGAAACCATCAAAATTTTCGCAAGTTTGATACTCGTAACCAATAACTACAATGGCCTAGGGGAAAAATACACATACCGTTGTAATCGGGCAAGTTTCTGCTTTCAGATACAATAGGAAATTCTCGAGTTCGTCAATCCGTTCGCGAGATATGGAAGTATGAAGTTAAGGAATGGTTGAGAATACATCAAAATTTTCGCAAGTCTGATACTGGAAACCAATAACTACAATGGCCTAGGGGAAAAATACACATACCGTTGTAATCGGGCGAGTTTCTACTTTCACATGCAACAGGAATTTCTGGAGTTCGTCAATCCGTTCGCGAGATATGGGAGTTTGAAGTTAAGGAATGGTTGAGATACCATCAAAATTTTGGCTGGTCTAATACTCGAAACCAATAACTACAAAGGCCTAGGGGGAAACACACATATCTTTGTAATCGGGCGAGTTTCTACTTTCAGGTGCAACAGGAATTTCTCGAGTACGTCAATCCGTTCGCGAGGTATGGGAGTTTGAAGTTAAGGAATGGTTGAAAAACCATCACAATTTTCGCAAGTCTGATACTCGAAACCAATAACTCCTATGGCCAAGGGCAAAAATATACATACCGTAGTAATCGGGCCAGTTTCTACTTTCACATGCAATGGGAATTTCTCGAGTTCGTCAATCCGTTCGCGAGGTATGGGAGTTTGAAGTTAAGGAATGGTTGAGAAACCATCAAAATTTTCGCAAGTCTGATACTCGAAACCAATAACTACAATGGCCTAGGGGAAAAATACACATACCGTTGTTATCGGGCGTGTTTCTGCTTTCAGATACAATAGGAAATTCTCGAGTTCGTCAATCCGTTCGCAAGATATGGAAGTGTGAAGTTAAGGAATGGTTGAAAAACCATCACAATTTTCGCAAGTCTGATACTCGAAACCAATAACTGAAATAGCCTAGGGGAAAAATACACACACCATTGTAATCGGGCGGGTTTCTACTTTCAGATACAACAGGAATTTCTCGAGTTCGTCAATGCGTTCGCGAGATATGGGAGTTTGAAGTTAAGGAGTGCTTGAGAAACCAGCAAAATTTACGCAAGTCTGATACTCGAAACCAATAACTACAAAGGCGTAGGGGGGAAACACACATATCATTGTAATCGGGCGAGTTTCTACTTTCAGGTGCAACAGGAATTTCTCGAGTACGTCAATCCGTTCGCGAGGTATGGGAGTTTGAAGTTAAGGAATGGTTGAGAAACCATCAAAATTTTCGCAAGTGTGATACTCGAAACCAATAACTACAATGGCCTAGGGGAAAACTACACATACCGTTGTAATCGGGCGAGTTTCTGCTTTCAGATGCAACAGGAATTTCTCGAGTTCGTCAATCCGTTCGCGAGATATGGGACCTTGAAGTTAAGGAATGGTTGAGAAACCATCAAAATTTTCGCTGGTCTAATACTCGAAACCAATAACTGGAATGGCCTAGGGGAAAAGTACACACACCATTGTAATCGGGCGGGTTTCTACTTTCAGATACAACAGGAATTTCTCGAGTTCGTCAATGCGTTCGCGAGATATGGGAGTTTGAAGTTAAGGAATGGTTGAGAAACCATATAAATTTTCACTGGTCTGATACTCGAAACCAATAACTGGAATGACCTAGGAGAAAAGTACACATACCGTTGTAATCGGGGGAGTTTCTGCTTTCAGATGCAATATGAAATTCTCGAGTTCGTCAATCCGTTCGCGAGATATGGGAGTTTGAAGTTATTGAATGCTTCAGAAACCATCAAAATTATCGCAATTGTGATGCTAGAAACGAATAACTGGAATGGCCTAGGGGAAAAGTACACATACCATTGTAATCGGGCGAGTTTCTGCTTTCGGATGCAACAGGAATTTCTCGAGTTCGTCAATCCGTTCGCGAGATATGGGAGTTCGAAGTTAAGGAATGGTTGGGATACCATCAAAATTTTGGCTGGTCTAATACTCGAAACCAATAACTGAAATGGCCTAGGGGAAAAGTACACACACCATTGTAATCGGGCGGGTTTCTACTTTCAGATACAACAGGAATTTCTCGAGTTCGTCAATGCGTTCGCGAGATATGGGAGTTTGAAGTTAAGGAGTGCTTGAGAAACCATCATAATTTACGAAAGTCTGATACTCGAAACCAGTAACTACTATGGCCTAGGGCAAAAATGCACATACCGTTGTAATCGGGCGAGTTTCTGCTTTCAGATGCAACAGGAATTTCTCGAATTCGTCAATCCGTTCGCGAGATGTGTAAGTGTGAAGTTAAGGAGTGGTTGAGAAACCATCAAAATTTTCGCAAGTCTGATACTCGAAACCAATAACTACTATGGCTTAGGGCAAAAATGCACATACCGTTGTAACCGGGCGAGTTTCTGCTTTCAGGTGCAATAGGAAATTCTCGAGTTCGTCAGTCCGTTCGCGAGATGTGTAAGTGTGAAGTTAAGGAGTGGTTGAGAAACCATCAAAATTTTCGCAAGTCTGATACTCGAAACCAATAACTACTATGGCATAGGGCAAAAATGCACTTACCGTTGTAACCGGGCGAGTTTCTGCTTTCAGGTACAATAGGAAATTCTCGAGTTCGTCAATCCGTTTGCGAGATGTGTAAGTGTGAAGTTAAGGAGTGGTTGAGAAACCATCAAAATTTTCGCAAGTCTGATACTCGAAACCAATAACTACTATGGCCTAGGGCAAAAATGCACATACCGTTGTAACCGGGCGAGTTTCTGCTTTCAGATGCAATAGGAAATTCTCGAGTTCGTCAATCCGTTCGCGAGATATGTAAGTGTGAAGTTAATTAATGTTTGAGGAACCATCAAAATTATCGCAAGTCTGATACTCGAAACCAATAACTGGAATGGCCTAGGGGAAAAGTACACATACCATTGTAATCGGGCGAGTTTCTGCTTTCAGATGCAATAGGAAATTCACGAGTTCGTCAATCCGTTCGCGTGATATGTAAGTGCGAAGTTAAGTAATGGTTGAGAAACCATCAAAATTTTCGCAAGTCAGATACTCGAAACCAATAAGTACTATGGCCTAGGGCAAAAATGCACAAATCTTTGTAATCGGGCGAGTTTCTACATTCAGATGCAACAGGAATTTCTCGAGTGCGTCAATCCGTTCGCGAGATATGAGAGTTTCAAGTTAAGGAATGGTTGAGTAACCATCACAATTTTCGCAAGTCTGATACCCGAAACCAAGAACTGGAATGGCCTAGGGGAAAAGTACACACACCATTGTAATCGGGCGAGTTTCTTCTTTCAGATGCAACAGGAATTTCTCGAGTTCGTCATTCCGTTCGCGAGGTATGGGAGTTTGAAGTTAAGGAATGGTTGAAAAACCATCAAAATTTTCGCAAGTCTGATACTCGAAACCAATAACTACTATGGCCTAGGGCAAAAATGCACATACCGTTGTAACCGGGCGAGTTTCTGCTTTCAGGTGCAATAGGAAATTCTCGAGTTCGTCAATCCGTTCGCGAGATGTGTAAGTGTGAAGTTAAGGAGTGGTTGAGAAACCATCAAAATTTTCGCAATTCTGATACTCGAAACCAATAACTACTATGGCCTAGGGCAAAAATGCACATATCTTTGTAATCGGGCGAGTTTCTACTTTCAGATGCAACAGGAATTTCTCGAGTGCGTCAATCCGTTCGCGAGATATGGGAGTTTGAAGTTAAGGAATGGTTGAAAAACCATTAAAATTTTCGCAAGTCTGATACACGAAACCAATAACTACTATGGCCTAGGGCAAAAATACAAGTACCATTGTAATCGGGCGAAATCCTGCTTTCAGATGCAGCAGGAATTTCTCGAGTTCGTCAATCCGTTCGCGAGATATGTAAGTGTGAAGTTAAGTAATGGTTGAGAAACCATCAAAATTTTCGCAAGTCTGATACTCGAAACCAATAAGTTTTACGGCCTAGGGCAAAAATGCACATATCTTTGTAATCGGGCGAGTTTCTACATTCAGATGCAACAGGAATTTCTCGAGTGCGTCAATCCGTTCGCGAGATATGGGAGTTTGAAGTTAAGGAATGGTTGAGTATCCATCACAATTTTCGAAAGTCTGATACCCGAAACCAAGAACTGGAATGGCCTAGGGGAAAAGTACACACACCATTGTAATCGGGCGAGTTTCTTCTTTCAGATGCAACAGGAACTTCTCGATTTCGTCATTCCGTTCGCGAGATATGGGAGTTTGAAGTTAAGGAATGGTTGAAAAACCATCAAAATTTTCGCAAGTCTGATATTCGAAACCAATAACTACTATGGCCTAGGGCAAAAATACCAGTACCATTGTAATCGGGCGAGATCCTGCTTTCAGATGCAGCAGGAATTTCTCGAGATCGTCAATCCGTTCGCGAGATATGGGAGTTTGAAGTTAAGGAATGGTTGAGAAACCATCGAAATTGTCGCAATTATGATGCTAGAAACAAATAACTGGAATGGCCTAGGGGAAAAGTACACATACCACTGTAATCGGGCGAGTTTCTACTTTCAGATGCAACAGGAATTTCCCGAATTCGTCAATCCGTTCGCGAGATATAGGAGTTAGAAGTTAAGGAATGGTTGAGCAACCATCAAAATTTTCGCAAGTCTGATACTCGAAACCAATAACTGGAATGGCCTAGGGGAAAAGTACACATACCATTGTAATCGGGCGAGTTTCTACTTTCAGATGCAACATGAATTTCTCGAGTTCGTCGATCCGTTCGCGAGAAATGGAAGTTTGAAGTTAAGGAATGTTTGAGAAACCACCAAAGTTTTCGCAATTCTGATACTCGAAACCAATAACTACAATGGCCTAGGGGAAAAATACACATACCGTTGTAAACGGGCGAGTTTCTACTTTCAGATGCAACAGGAATTTCTCGAGTTCGTCAATCCGTTCGCGAGATATGGGAGTTTGAAGTTAAGGAATGGTTGAGAAACCATCAAAATTTTCGCAAGTCTGATACTCGAAACCAATATCTACTATGGCCAAGGGCAAAAATGCATATACCGTTGTAACCGGGCGAGTTTCTGCTTTCAGATGCAATAGGAAATTCTCGAGTTCGTCAATCCGTTCGCGAGATATGTAAGTGCGAAGTTAAGTAATGGTTGAGAAACCATGAAAATTTTCGCAAGTCTGATACTCGAAACCAATAACTAATATGGCCAAGGGTAAAAATGCACATACCGTTGTAACCGGGCGAGTTTCTGCTTTCAGATGCAATAGGAAATTCTCGAGTTCGTCAATCCGTTCGCGAGATATGTAAGTGTGAAGTTAATTAATGTTTGAGAAACCATCAAAATTATCGCAAGTCTGATACTCGAAACCAATAACTGGAATGGCCTAGGGGAAAAGTACACATACCATTGAAATCGGGCGAGTTTCTACTTTCAGGTGCAACAGGAAATTCTAGTGTCCGGCAATCCGTTCGCGAGATATGGGAGTTTGAAGTTAAGGAATGGTTGAAAACCATCAAAATTTTCGCAAGTCTGATACTCGAAACCAATAACTACTAAGGCCTAGGGCAAAAATACCAGTACCATTGTAATCGGGCGAGATCCTGCTTTCATATGCAGCAGGAATTTCTCGAGTTCGTCAATCCGTTCGCGAGATATGGGAGTTTGAAGTTAAGGAATGGTTGAGTAACCATCACAATTTTCGCAAGTCTGATACCCGAAACCAAGAACTGGAGTGGCCTAGGGGAAAAGTACACACACCATTGTAATCGGGCGAGTTTCTTCTTTCAGATGCAACAGGAACTTCTCGAGTTCGTCATTCCGTTCGCGAGATATGGGAGTTTGAAGTTAAGGAATGGTTGAAAAACCATCAAAATTTTCGCAATTGTGATGCTAGAAACGAATAACTGGAATGGCCTAGGGGGAAAGTACACCTACCATTGTAATCGGGCGAGTTTCTACTTTCAGATGCAACAGGAATTTCTCCAGTACGTCAATCCGTTCACGAGATATGGGAGTTTGAAGTTAAGTAATGGTTGAGCAACCATCAAAATTTTCGCAATTCTGATACTCGAAACCAATAACTACTATGGCCTAGGGCAAAAATGCACATACCGCTGTAACCGGGCGAGTTTCTGCTTTCAGGTGCAGTAGGAAATTCTCGAGTTCGTCAATCCGTTCGAGAGATATGTAAGTGTGAAGTTAAGTAATGTTTGAGAAACCATCAAAATTTTCGCAAGTCTGATACTCGAAACCAGTAACTACTATGGCCTAGGGCAAAAATGCACATACCGTCGTAACCGGGCGAGTTTCTGCTTTCAGGTGCAACAGGAAATTCTCGAGTTAGTCAATCCGTTCGCGAGATGTGTAAGTGTGAAGTTAAGGAGTGGTTGAGAAACCATCAAAATATTCGCAAGTCTGATACACGAAACGAATAACTACTATGGCCTAGGGCAAAAATAAAGATACCGTTGTAACCGGGCGAGTTTCTGCTTTCAGATGCAATAGGAAATTCTTGAGTTCGTCAATCCATTCGCGAGATATGTAAGTGTGAAGTTAAGTAATGTTTGAGAAACCATCGAAATTTTCGCAAGTCTGATACTCGAAAAGAATAACTACTATGGCCAAGGGCAAAAATGCACATACCGTTGTAACCGGGCGAGTTCCTGCTTTCAGATGCACCAGGAATTTCTCGAGTTCGTCAATCCGTTCGCGAGATATGGGAGTGTGAAGATAACGAGTGGTTGAGAAACCATCAAAATTTTCGCTGGTCCGATACTCGAAACCAATAACTGGAATGGCCAAGGGGAAAAGTACACACACCATTGTAATCGGGCTAGTTTCTACTTTCAGATGCAACAGGAATTTCTCGAGTGCGTCAATCCGTTCGCGAGATATGGGAGTTTGAAGTCAAGGAATGGTTGAGAAACCATCAAAATTATCGCTGGTCTGATACTCGAAACCAATAACTGGAATGGCCTAGGGGAAAAGTAAACACACCATTGTAATCGGGAGAGTTTCTACTTTCAGATGCAACAGGAATTTCTCGAGTTCGGCAATCCGTTCGCGAGATATGTAAGTGTGAAGCTAAGGAATGGTTGAGAAACCATCAAAACTTTGGCAAGTCTGGGACTCGAAACCAATAACTGGAATGGCCTAGGGGAAAAGTAAACACACCATTGTAATCGGGCGAGTTTCTACTTTCAGATGCAACAGGAATTTCTCGAGTTCGTCAATCCGTTCGCGAGATATGTAAGTTGTGAAGTTAAGGAATGGTTGAGAAACCATCAAAACTTTGGCAAGTCTGATACTCGAAACCAATAACTACTATGGCATAGGGCAAAAATGCACTTACCGTTGTAACCGGGCGAGTTTCTGCTTTCAGGTACAATAGGAAATTCTCGAGTTCGTCAATCCGTTTGCGAGATGTGTAAGTGTGAAGTTAAGGAGTGGTTGAGAAACCATCAAAACTTTGGCAAGTCTGATACTCGAAACCAATAACTACTATGGCATAGGGCAAAAATGCACTTACCGTTGTAACCGGGCGAGTTTCTGCTTTCAGGTACAATAGGAAATTCTCGAGTTCGTCAATCCGTTCGCGAGATATGTAAGTGTGAAGTTAATTAATGTTTGAGGAACCATCAAAATTATCGCAAGTCTGATACTCGAAACCAATAACTGGAATGGCCTAGGGGAAAAGTAAACACACCATTGTAATCGGGCGAGTTTCTACTTTCAGATGCAACAGGAATTTCTCGAGTTCGTCAATCCGTTCGCGAGATATGTAAGTTGTGAAGTTAAGGAATGGTTGAGAAACCATCAAAACTTTGGCAAGTCTGATACTCGAAACCAATAACTACTATGGCATAGGGCAAAAATGCACTTACCGTTGTAACCGGGCGAGTTTCTGCTTTCAGGTACAATAGGAAATTCTCGAGTTCGTCAATCCGTTTGCGAGATGTGTAAGTGTGAAGTTAAGGAGTGGTTGAGAAACCATCAAAATTTTCGCAAGTCATATACTCGAAACCAATAAGTACTATGGCCTAGGGCAAAAATGCACAAATCTTTGTAATCGGGCGAGTTTCTACATTCAGATGCAACAGGAATTTCTCGAGTGCGTCAATCCGTTCGCGAGATATGAGAGTTTGAAGTTAAGGAATGGTTGAGTAACCATCACAATTTTCGCAAGTCTGATACCCGAAACCAAGAACTGGAATGGCCTAGGGGAAAAGTACACACACCATTGTAATCGGGCGAGTTTCTTCTTTCAGATGCAACAGGAATTTCTCGAGTTCGTTATTCCGTTCGCGAGGTATGGGAGTTTGAAGTTAAGGAATGGTTGAAAAACCATCAAAATTTTCGCAAGTCTGATACTCGAAACCAATAACTACTATGGCCTAGGGCAAAAATGCACATACCGTTGTAACCGGGCGAGTTTCTGCTTTCAGGTGCAATAGGAAATTCTCGAGTTCGTCAATCCGTTCGCGAGATGTGTAAGTGTGAAGTTAAGGAGTGGTTGAGAAACCATCAAAATTTTCGCAATTCTGATACTCGAAACCAATAACTACTATGGCCTAGGGCAAAAATGCACATATCTTTGTAATCGGGCGAGTTTCTACTTTCAGATGCAACAGGAATTTCTCGAGTGCGTCAATCCGTTCGCGAGATATGGGAGTTTGAAGTTAAGGAATGGTTGAAAAACCATTAAAATTTTCGCAAGTCTGATACACGAAACCAATAACTACTATGGCCTAGGGCAAAAATACAAGTACCATTGTAATCGGGCGAGTTTCTTCTTTCAGATGCAACAGGAACTTCTCGATTTCGTCATTCCGTTCGCGAGATATGGGAGTTTGAAGTTAAGGAATGGTTGAAAAACCATCAAAATTTTCGCAAGTCTGATATTCGAAACCAATAACTACTATGGCCTAGGGCAAAAATACAAGTACCATTGTAATCGGGCGAGATCCTGCTTTCAGATGCAGCAGGAATTTCTCGAGATCGTCAATCCGTTCGCGAGATATGGGAGTTTGAAGTTAAGGAATGGTTGAGAAACCATCGAAATTGTCGCAATTATGATGCTAGAAACAAATAACTCGAATGGCCTAGGGGAAAAGTACACATACCATTGTAATCGGGCGAGTTTCTACTTTCAGATGCAACAGGAATTTCCCGAGTTCGTCAATCCGTTCGCGAGATATAGGAGTAAGAAGTTAAGGAATGGTTGAGAAACCACCAAAGTTTTCGCAATTCTGATACTCGAAACCAATAACTACTATGGCCTAGGGGAAAAATACACATACCGTTGTAAACGGGCGAGTTTCTACTTTCAGATGCAACAGGAATTTCTCGAGTTCGTCAATCCGTTCGCGAGATATGGGAGTTTGAAGTTAAGGAATGGTTGAGAAACCATCAAAATTTTCGCAAGTCTGATACTCGAAACCAATATCTACTATGGCCAAGGGCAAAAATGCATATACCGTTGTAACCGGGCGAGTTTCTGCTTTCAGATGCAATAGGAAATTCTCGAGTTCGTCAATCCGTTCGCGAGATATGTAAGTGCGAAGTTAAGTAATGGTTGAGAAACCATGAAAATTTTCGCAAGTCTGATACTCGAAACCAATAACTAATATGGCCAAGGCTAAAAATGCACATACCGTTGTAACCGGGCGAGTTTCTGCTTTCAGATGCAATAGGAAATTCTCGAGTTCGTCAATCCGTTCGCGAGATATGTAAGTGTGAAGTTAATTAATGTTTGAGAAACCATCAAAATTATCGCAAGTCTGATACTCGAAACCAATAACTGGAATGGCCTAGGGGAAAAGTACACATACCATTGAAATCGGGCGAGTTTCTACTTTCAGGTGCAACAGGAAATTCTAGTGTCCGGCAATCCGTTCGCGAGATATGGGAGTTTGAAGTTAAGGAATGGTTGAAAACCATCAAAATTTTCGCAAGTCTGATACTCGAAACCAATAACTACTAAGGCCTAGGGCAAAAATACCAGTACCATTGTAATCGGGCGAGATCCTGCTTTCATATGCAGCAGGAATTTCTCGAGTTCGTCAATCCGTTCGCGAGATATGGGAGTTTGAAGTTAAGGAATGGTTGAGTAACCATCACAATTTTCGCAAGTCTGATACCCGAAACCAAGAACTGGAGTGGCCTAGGGGAAAAGTACACACACCATTGTAGTCGGGCGAGTTTCTTCTTTCAGATGCAACAGGAACTTCTCGAGTTCGTCATTCCGTTCGCGAGATATGGGAGTTTGAAGTTAAGGAATGGTTGAATAACCATCAAAATTTTCGCAATTGTGATGCTAGAAACGAATAACTGGAATGGCCTAGGGGGAAAGTACACATACCATTGTAATCGGGCGAGTTTCTACTTTCAGATGCAACAGGAATTTCTCGAGTACGTCAATCCGTTCGCGAGATATGGGAGTTTGAAGTTAAGGAATGGTTGAAAACCATCAAAATTTTCGCAAGTCTGATACTCGAAACCAATAACTACTAAGGCCTAGGGCAAAAATACCAGTACCATTGTAATCGGGCGAGATCCTGCTTTCATATGCAGCAGGAATTTCTCGAGTTCGTCAATCCGTTCGCGAGATATGGGAGTTTGAAGTTAAGGAATGGTTGAGTAACCATCACAATTTTCGCAAGTCTGATACCCGAAACCAAGAACTGGAGTGGCCTAGGGGAAAAGTACACACACCATTGTAATCGGGCGAGTTTCTTCTTTCAGATGCAACAGGAACTTCTCGAGTTCGTCATTCCGTTCGCGAGATATGGGAGTTTGAAGTTAAGGAATGGTTGAGAAACCAACAAAATTTTAGCAAGTCCGATACTCGAAACCAGTAACTACTATGGCCTAGGGCAAAAATGCACATACCGTTGTAACCTGTCTAGTTTCTACTTTCAGATGCAACAGCAATTTCACGAGTTCGTCATTCCGTTCGCGAGATACGGGAGTTTGAAGTTAAGGAATGGTTGAGAAACCATCAAAACTTTGGCATGTCTAATTCTCGAAACCAATAACTGGAATGGCCTAGGGGAAAAGTACACATACCATTGTAATCGGGCGAGTTTCTACTTTCAGATGCAACAGGAATTTCTCCAGTTTGTCAATTCGTTCGCGAGATATGTAGGTGTGAATTTAAGGAATGGTTGAGAAACCATCAAAACTTTGGCAAGTCTGATACTCGAAACCGATAACTGGAATGGCCTAGGGGAAAAGTACACATACCATTGTAATCGGGCGCGTTTCTACTTTCAGTTGCAACAGGAATTTTTCGAGTTCGTTAATCCGTTCGCGAGATATGGGAGATTGAATTTAAGGAATGGTTGAGAAACCATCAAAATTTTCGCAAGTCTGATACTCGAAACCAATAACTACTATGGCCTAGGGCAAAAATGCACATACCGTTGTAATCGGGCGAGTTTCTGCTTTCAGATGCAACAGGAATTTCTCGAGTTCATCTATCCGTTCGCGAGATATGGGAGTTTGAAGTCAAGGAATGGTTGAGAAACCATCAAAATTTTCCCTGGTCTGATACTCGAAACCAATAACTGGAATGGCCTAGGGGAAAAGTAAACACACCATTGTAATCGGGAGAGTTTCTACTTTCAGATGCAACAGGAATTTCTCGATTTCGTCAATCCGTTCGCGAGATATGTAAGTGTGAAGTTAAGGAATTGTTGAGAAACCATCAAAACTTTGGCAAGTCTGATACTCGAAACCAATAACTACAATGGCCTAGGGGAAAAATACAAACACCATTGTAATCGGGCTAGTTTCTACTTTCAGATGCAACAGGAATTTCTCGAGTGCGTCAATCCGTTCGCGAGATATGGGAGTTTGAAGTCAAGGAATGGTTGAGAAACCATCAAAATTATCGCTGGTCTGATACTCGAAAGCAATAACTGGAATGGCCTAGGGGAAAAGTAAACACACCATTGTAATCGGGCGAGTTTCTACTTTCAGATGCAACAGGAATTTCTCGAGTTCGTCAATCCGTTCGCGAGATATGTAAGTTGTGAAGTTAAGGAATGGTTGAGAAACCATCAAAACTTTGGCAAGTCTGATACTCGAAACCAATAACTACAATGGCCTAGGGGAAAAATACACACACCATTGTAATCGGGCTAGTTTCTACTTTCAGATTCAACAGGAATTTCTCCAGTTCGTCAATTCGTTCGCGAGATATGTAAGTGTGAAGTGAAGGAATGGTTGAGAAACCATCAAAACTTTGGCAAGTCTGATACTCGAAGACAATAACTGGAATGGCCTAGGGGAAAAGTACACATACCATTGTAATCGGGCGAGTTTCTACTTTCAGATGCAACAGGAATTTCTCGAGTTCGTCAATCCGGTCGCGAGATATGGGAGTTTGAAGATAACGAATGGTTGAGAAACCATCAAAATTTTCGCTGGTCTGATACTCGAAACCAATAACAGGAATGGCCTAGGGGAAAAGTACACACACCATTGTAATCGGGCTAGTTTCTACTTTCAGATGCAACAGGAATTTCTAGAGTGCATCAATCCGTTCGCGAGATATGGGAGTTTGAAGTCAAGGAATGGTTGAGAAACCATCAAAATTATCGCTGGTCTGATACTCGAAAGCAATAACTGGAATGGCCTAGGGGAAAAGTAAACACACCATTGTAATCGGGCGAGTTTCTACTTTCAGATGCAACAGGAATTTCTCGAGTTCGTCAATCCGTTCGCGAGATATGTAAGTTGTGAAGTTAAGGAATGGTTGAGAAACCATCAAAACTTTGGCAAGTCTGATACTCGAAACCAATAACTACAATGGCCTAGGGGAAAAATACACACACCATTGTAATCGGGCTAGTTTCTACTTTCAGATTCAACAGGAATTTCTCGAGTGCGTCAATCCGTTCGCGAGATATGGGAGTTTGAAGTCAAGGAATGGTTGAGAAACCATCAAAACTTTGGCAAGTCTGATACTCGAAACCAATAACTACAATGGCCTAGGGGAAAAATACACACACCATTGTAATCGGGCTAGTTTCTACTTTCAGATTCAACAGGAATTTCTCGAGTGCGTCAATCCGTTCGCGAGATATGGGAGTTTGAAGTCAAGGAATGGTTGAGAAACCATCAAAATTTTCGCTGGTCTGATACTCGAAACCAATAACTGGAATGGCCTAGGGGAAAAGTAAACACACCATTGTAATCGGGAGAGTTTCTACTTTCAGATGCAACAGGAATTTCTCGAGTTCATCAATCCGTTCGCGAGAAATGGGAGTTTGAAGTTAAGGAATGGTTCAGAAACCATCAAAATTTTCGCAAGTTTGATACTCGTAACCAATAACTACAATGGCCTAGGGGAAAAATACACATACCGTTGTAATCGGGCAAGTGTCTGCTTTCAGATACAATAGGAAATTCTCGAGTTCGTCAATCCGTTCGCGAGATATGGAAGTATGAAGTTTAAGGAATGGTTGAGAATACATCAAAATTTTCGCAAGTCTGATACTGGAAACCAATAACTACAATGGCCTAGGGGAAAAATACACATACCGTTGTAATCGGGCGAGTTTCTACTTTCACATGCAACAGGAATTTCTGGAGTTCGTCAATCCGTTCGCGAGATATGGGAGTTTGAAGTTAAGGAATGGTTGAGATACCATCAAAATATTGGCTGGTCTAATACTCGAAACCAATAACTACAAAGGCCTAGGGGGAAACACACATATCTTTGTAATCGGGCGAGTTTCTACTTTCAGGTGCAACAGGAATTTCTCGAGTACGTCAATCCGTTCGCGAGGTATGGGAGTTTGAAGTTAAGGAATGGTTGAAAAACCATCACAATTTTCGCAAGTCTGATACTCGAAACCAATAACTACTATGGCCTAGGGCAAAAATATACATACCGTAGTAATCGGGCCAGTTTCTACTTTCACATGCAACGGGAATTTCTCGAGTTCGTCAATCCGTTCGCGAGGTATGGGAGTTTGAACTTAAGGAATGGTTGAGAAACCATCAAAATTTTCGCTGGTTTGATACTCGAAACCAATAACTGGAATGGCCACTGGAAAAGTACACACACCATTGTAATCGGGCGAGTTTCAAATTTCAGATACCACAGGAATTTCTCGAGTTCGTCAATCCGTTCGCGAGATATGGGAGTTTGAAGTTAAGGAATGGTTGAGAAACCATCAAAATTTTCGCTGGTCAGATACTCGAAAACAATAACTGGAATGGCCTAGGGTAGAAGAACACACACCATTGTATTCGGGCGAGTTTCTACTTTCAGATGCAACAGGAATTTCTCGAGTTCGTCAATCCGTTCGCGAGATATGGGACCTTGAAGTTAAGGAATGGTTGAGATACCATCAAAATTTTCGCTGGTCTAATACTCGAAACCAATAACTGGAATGGCCTAGGGGAAAGGTACACACACGACTGTAATCGGGCGGGTTTCTACTTTCAGATACAACATGAATTTCTCGAGTTCGTCAATGCGTTCGCGAGATATGGGAGTTTCAAGTTAAGGAATGGCTGAGAAATCATCAAAATTTTCGCAAGTCTGACACTCGAATTCAATAACTATTATGGCCTAAGGCAAAAATACACATACCGTTGTAATCTGGCGGGTTCCTACTTTCAGAAGCAATAGGAATTTCTCGAGTTCGTCATTCCGTTCGCGAGATATGGGAGTTTGAAGTTAAGGAATGGTTGAGAAACCATATAAATTTTCACTGGTCTGATACTCGAAACCAATAACTGGAATGGCCTAGGAGAAAAGTACACATACCGTTGTAATCGGGGGAGTTTTTGCTTTCAGATGCAATAGGAAATTCTCGTGTTCGTCAATCCGTTCGCGAGATATGGGAGTATGAAGTTAAGGAATGGTTGAGAAACCATCAAAATTTCCGCAAGTCTGATTTTCGAAACCAATAACTACAAATGCCCAGGGGAAAAATACACATATCTTTGTAATCGGGCGAGTTTCTACTTTCAGGTGCAACAGGAATTTCTCGAGTACGTCAATCCGTTCGCGAGGTATGGGAGTTTGAAGTTAAGGAATGGTTGAAAAACCATCACAATTTTCGCAAGTCTGATACTCGAAACCAATAACTACTATGGCCTTGGGCAAAAATACACATACCGTAGTAATCGCGCGAGTTTCTACTTTCACATGCAACAGGAATTTCTCGAGTTCGTCAATCCGTTCGCGAGATATGGGAGTTTGAAGTTATGGAATGGTTGAGAAACCATCAAAATTTTCGCAAGTCTGATACTCGAAACCAATAACTACAATGGCCTAGGGGAAAAATACACATACCGTTGTTATCGGGCGTGTTTCTGCTTTCAGATACAATAGGAAATTCTCGAGTTCGTCAATCCGTTCGCAAGATATGGAAGTGTGAAGTTAAGGAATGGTTGAAAAACCATCACAATTTTCGCAAGTCTGATACTCGAAACCAATAACTGAAATAGCCTAGGGGAAAAATACACACACCATTGTAATCGGGCGGGTTTCTACTTTCAGATACAACAGGAATTTCTCGAGTTCGTCAATGCGTTCGCGAGATATGGGAGTTTGAAGTTAAGGAGTGCTTGAGAAACCAGCAAAATTTACGCAAGTCTGATACTCGAAACCAATAACTACAAAGGCCTAGGGGGGAAACACACATATCATTGTAATCGGGCGAGTTTCTACTTTCAGGTGCAACAGGAATTTCTCGAGTACGTCAATCCGTTCGCGAGGTATGGGAGTTTGAAGTTAAGGAATGGTTGAGAAACCATCAAAATTTTCGCAAGTGTGATACTCGAAACCAATAACTACAACGGCCTAGGGGAAAACTACACATACCGTTGTAATCGGGCGAGTTTCTTCTTTCAGATGCAACAGGAACTTCTCGAGTTCGTCATTCCGTTCGCGAGATATGGGAGTTTGAAGTTAAGGAATGGTTGAAAAACCATCAAAATTTTCGCAATTGTGATGCTAGAAACGAATAACTGGAATGGCCTAGGGGGAAAGTACACATACCATTGTAATCGGGCGAGTTTCTACTTTCAGATGCAACAGGAATTTCTCGAGTACGTCAATCCGTTCACGAGATATGGGAGTTTGAAGTTAAGTAATGGTTGAGCAACCATCAAAATTTTCGCAATTCTGATACTCGAAACCAATAACTACTATGGCCTAGGGCAAAAATGCACATACCGCTGTAACCGGGCGAGTTTCTGCTTTCAGGTGCAGTAGGAAATTCTCGAGTTCGTCAATCCGTTCGAGAGATATGTAAGTGTGAAGTTAAGGAATGGTTGAGAAACCATCAAAACTTTGGCAAGTCTGAGACTCGAAACCAATAACTGGAATGGCCTAGGGGAAAAGTAAACACACCATTGTAATCGGGCGAGTTTCTACTTTCAGATGCAACAGGAATTTCTCGAGTTTGTCAATCCGTTCGCGAGATATGTAAGTTGTGAAGTTAAGGAATGGTTGAGAAACCATCAAAACATTGGCAAGTCTGATACTCGAAACCAATAACTACAATGGCCTAGGGGAAAAATACACACACCATTGTAATCGGGCTAGTTTCTACTTTCAGATGCAACAGGAATTTCTCGAGTGCGTCAATCCGTTCGCGAGATATGGGAGTTTGAAGTCAAGGAATGGTTGAGAAACCATCAAAATTTTCGCTGGTCTGATACTCGAAACCAATAACTGGAATGGCCTAGGGGAAAAGTAAACACACAATTGTAATCGGGCTAGTTTCTACTTTCAGATGCAACAGGAATTTCTCGAGTGCGTCAATCCGTTCGCGAGATATGGGAGTTTGAAGTCAACGAATGGTTAAGAAACCATCAAAATTTTCGCTGGTCTGATACTCGAAACCAATAACTGGAATGGCCTAGGGGAATAGTAAATACACCATTGTAATCGGGCGAGTTTCTACTTTCAGATGCAACAGGAATTTCTCCAGTTCGTCAATTCGTCCGCGAGATATGTAAGTGTGAAGTTAAGGAATGGTTGAGAAACCATCAAAACTTTGGCAAGTCTGATACTCGAAACCAATAACTGGAATGGCCTAGGGGAAAAGTACACATACCATTGTAATCGGGCGAGTTTCTACTTTCAGATGCAACAGGAATTTCTCGAGTTAGTCAATCCGTTCGCGAGAAATGGGAGTTTGAAGTTAAGGAATGCTTGAGAAACCATCAAAATTTTCGCAAGTCTGATACTCGAAACCAATAACGACAATGGCCAAGGGGAAAAATACACATACCGTTGTAACCGGTCTAGTTTCTACTTTCAGATGCAACAGCAATTTCACGAGTTCGTCAATCCGTTCGCGAGATACGGGAGTTTGAAGTTAAGGAATGGTTGAGAAACCATCAAAACTTTTGCAAGTCTGATACTCGAAACCAATAACTGGAATGGCCTAGGGGAAAAGTAAACACACCATTGTAATCGGGCGAGTTCCTACTTTCAGATGCAACAGGAATTTCTCCAGTTCGTCAATTCGTTCGCGAGATATGTAAGTGTGAAGTGAAGGAATGGTTGAGAAACCATCAAAACTTTGGCAAGTCTGATACTCGAAACCAATAACTGGAAAGGCCGAGGGGAAAAAAACACATACCACTGTAATCGGGCGAGTTTCTACTTTCAGATGCAACATGAATTTCTCGAGTTCGTCAATCCGTTCGCGAGAAATGGGAGTTTGAAGTTAAGAAATGCTTGAGAAACCATCAAAATTTTCGCAAGTCTGATACTCGAAACCAGTAACTACAATGGCCTAGGTGAAAAATACACATACCGTTGTAACCGGTCTAGTTTCTACTTTCAGATGCAACAGCAATTTCACGAGTTCGTCAATCCGTTCGCGAGATACGGGAGTATGAAGTTAAGGAATGGTTGAGAAACCATCAAAACTTTGGCAAGTCTGATACTCGAAACCAATAACTGGAATGGCCTAGGGGAAAAGTACACATACCATTGTAATCGGGCGAGTTTCTACTTTCAGATGCAACAGTAATTTCTCGAGTTCGTCAATCCGTTCGCGAGATATGGGAGTTTGAAGTCAAGGAATGGTTGAGAAACCATCAAAATTTTCGCTGGTCTGATACTCGAAACCAATAACTGGAGTGGCCTAGGGGAAAAGTAGACACACCATTGTAATCGGGCGAGTTTCTACTTTCAGATGCAACAGGAATTTCTTGAGGTCGTCAAACCGTTCGCGAGATATGTAAGTGTGAAGTTAAGGAATGGTTGAGAAACCATCAAAACTTTGGCAAGTCTGACACTCGAAACCACTAACAGGAATGGCCTAGGGGAAAAGTACACATACCATTGTAATCGGGCGAGTTTCTGCTTTCAGTTGCAACAGGAATTTTTCGAGTTCGTTAATCCGTTCGCGAGATATGGGAGATTGAATTTAAGGAATGGTTGAGAAACCATCAAAATTTTCGCAAGTCTGATTTTCGAAACCAATAATTACAATGGCCTAGGGGGAAAATACACACACCATTGTAATCGGGCTGGTTTCTACTTTCAGATGGAACAGGAATTTCTCGAGTTCGTCAATCCGTTCGCGAGATATGGGAGTTTGAAGATAACGAATGGTTGAGAAACCATCAAAATTTTCGCTGGTCTGATACTCGAAACCAATAACTGGAATGGCCTAGGGGAAAAGTACACATACCATTGTAATCGGGCGAGTTTCCACTTTCAGATGCAACAGGAATTTCTCGAGTTCATCTATCCGTTCGCGAAATATGGGAGTCTGAAGTTATTGACGGTTGAGAAACCATCAAAATTGTCGCAATTGTGATGCTAGAAACGAATAACTGGAATGGCCTAGGGGAAAAGTACACACACCATTGTAATCGGGCTAGTTTCTACTTTCAGATGCAACACGAATTTCTCGAGTGCGTCAATCCGTTCGCGAAATATGGGAGTTTGAATTCAAGGAATGGTTGAGAAACCATCAAAATTTTCGCTGGTCTGATACTCGAAACCAATAACTGGAGTGGCCTAGGGGAAAAGTAGACACACCATTGTAATCGGGCGAGTTTCTACTTTCAGATGCAACAGGAATTTCTTGAGGTCGTCAAAGCGTTCGCGAGATATGTAAGTGTGAAGTGAAGGAATGGTTGAGAAACCATCAAAACTTTGGCAAGTCTGATACTCGAAACCAATAACTGGAATGGCCGAGGGGAAAAAAACACATACCACTGTAATCGGGCGAGTTTCTACTTTCAGATGCAACATGAATTTCTCGAGTTCGTCAATCCGTTCGCGAGAAATGGGAGTTTGAAGTTAAGAAATGCTTGAGAAACCATCAAAATTTTCGCAAGTCTGATACTCGAAACCAGTAACTACAATGGCCTAGGTGAAAAATACACATACCGTTGTAACCGGTCTAGTTTCTACTTTCAGATGCAACAGCAATTTCACGAGTTCGTCAATCCGTTCGCGAGATACGGGAGTATGAAGTTAAGGAATGGTTGAGAAACCATCAAAACTTTGGCAAGTCTGATACTCGAAACCAATAACTGGAATGGCCTAGGGGAAAAGTACACATACCATTGTAATCGGGCGAGTTTCTACTTTCAGATGCAACAGTAATTTCTCGAGTTCGTCAATCCGTTCGCGAGATATGGGAGTTTGAAGTCAAGGAATGGTTGAGAAACCATCAAAATTTTCGCTGGTCTGATACTCGAAACCAATAACTGGAGTGGCCTAGGGGAAAAGTAGACACACCATTGTAATCGGGCGAGTTTCTACTTTCAGATGCAACAGGAATTTCTTGAGGTCGTCAAACCGTTCGCGAGATATGTAAGTGTGAAGTTAAGGAATGGTTGAGAAACCATCAAAACTTTGGCAAGTCTGACACTCGAAACCACTAACAGGAATGGCCTAGGGGAAAAGTACACATACCATTGTAATCGGGCGAGTTTCTGCTTTCAGTTGCAACAGGAATTTTTCGAGTTCGTTAATCCGTTCGCGAGATATGGGAGATTGAATTTAAGGAATGGTTGAGAAACCATCAAAATTTTCGCAAGTCTGATACTCGAAACCAATAACTACTATGGCCTAGGGCAAAATTCACATACCATTGTAACCGGGCGAGTTTCTGCTTTCAGGTGCAGTAGGAAATTCTCGAGTTCGTCAATCCGTTCGCGAGATATGTAAGTGTGAAGCTAAGGAATGGTTGAGAAACCATCAAAATGTTCGCAAGTCTGATACTCGAAGCCAGTGACTACTATGGCCTAGGGCAAAAATGCACATACCGTTGTAATCAGGCGAGTTTCTGCTTTCAGATGCAACAGGAGTTTCTCGAGTTCATCTATCCGTTCGCGAGATATGGGAGTTTGAAGTTATTGAACGGTTGAGAAACCATCAAAATTGTCGCAATTGTGATGCTAGAAACGAATAACTGCAATGGCATAGGGGAAAAGTACACATACCATTGTAATCGCGCGAGTTTCTAGTTTCAGATGCAACAGGAATTTCTCGAGTTCGTCAATCCGTTCGCGAGATGTGTAAGTGTGAAGTTAAGGAGTGGTTGTGAAACCATCAAAATTTTCGCAAGTCTGATACTCGAAACCAATAACTACTATGGCCTAGGGCAAGAATGCACATACCGTTGTAACCGGGCGAGTTTCTGCTTTCAGGTGCAGTAGGAAATTCTCGAGTTCGTCAATCCGTTCGCGAGATATGTAAGTGTGAAGTCAAGTAATGTTTGAGAAACCATCAAAATTTACGCAAGTCTGATACTCGAAACCAGTAACTACCATGGCCTAGGGCAAAAATGCACATACCGTTGTAACCGCGCGAGTTTCTGCTTTCAGGTGCAATAGGAAATTCTCGAGTTCGTCAATCCGTTCGCGAGATGTGAAATGTGTGAAGTTAAGGAGTGGTTGAGAAACCATCAAAATTTTCGCAAGTCTGATACTCGAAAAGAATAACTACTATGGCCAAGGCCAAAAATGCACATACCGTTGTAACCGGGCGAGTTCCTGCTTTCAGATGCAACAGGAATTTCTCGAGTTCGTCAATCCGTTCGCGAGATATGGGAGTTTGAAAATAACGAGTGGTTGAGAAACCAACAAAATTTTCGCTGGTCTGATACTCGAAACCAATAACTGGAATGGCCAAGGGGAAAAGTACACACACCATTGTAATAGGGCTAGTTTCTACTTTCAGATGCAACAGGAATTTCTCGAGTGCGTCAATCTGTTCGCGAGATATGGGAGTTTGAAGTCAAGGAATGGTTGAGAAACCATCAAAATTATCGCTGGTCTGATACTCGAAACCAATAACTGGAATGGCCTAGGGGAAAAGTAAACACACCATTGTAATCGGGCAAGTTTCTACTTTCAGATGCAACAGGAATTTCTCGAGTTCGTCAATCCGTTCGCGAGATATGTAAGTTGTGAAGTTAAGGAATGGTTGAGAAACCATCAAAACTTTGGCAAGTCTGATACTCGAAACAAATAACTACAATGGCCTAGGGGAAAAATACACACACCATTGTAATCGGGCTAGTTTCTACTTTCAGATGCAACAGGAATTTCTCGAGTGCGTCAATCCGTTCGCGAGATATGGGAGTTTGAAGTTAAGGACTGGTTGAGAAACCATCAAAACTTTGGCAAATCTGATACTCGAAACCAATAACTGGAATGGCCTAGGGGAAAAGTACACATACCATTGTAATCGGGCGAGTTTCTACTTTCAGATGCAACAGGAATTTCTCGAGTTCGTCAATCCGTTCGCGAGAAATGGGAGTTTGAAGTTAAGGAATCATTGAGAAACCATCAAAATTTTCGCAAGTCTGATACTCGAAACCAATAACTACAATGGCCAAGGGGAAAAATACACATACCGTTGTAACCGGTCTAGTTTCTACTTTCAGATGCAACAGCAATTTCACGAGTTCGTCAATCCGTTCGCGAGATACGGGAGTTTGAAGTGAAGGAATGGTTGAGAAACCATCAAAACTTTGGCAAGTCTGATACTCGAAACCAATAACTACAATGGCCTAGGGGAAAAATAGACACACCATTGTAATCGGGCTAGTTTCTACTTTCAGATGCAACAGGAATTTCTCGAGTGCGTCAATCCGTTCGCGAGATATGGGAGTTTGAAGTCAAGGAATGGTTGAGAAACCATCAAAATTTTCGCTGGTCTGATACTCGAAACCAATAACTGGAATGGCCTAGGGGAAAAGTAAACACACCATTGTAATCTGGCTAGTTTCTACTTTCAGATGCAACAGGAATTTCTCGAGTGCGTCAATCCGTTCGCGAGATATGGGAGTTTGAAGTTAAGGAATGGTTGAGAAACCAGCAAAATTTTAGCAAGTCCGATACTCGAAACCAATAACTACTATGGCCTAGGGCAAAAATGCACATACCGTTGTAACCTGTCTAGTTTCTACTTTCAGATGCAACAGCAATTTCACGAGTTCGTCATTCCGTTCGCGAGATACGGGAGTTTGAAGTTAAGGAATGGTTGAGAAACCATCAAAACTTTGGCATGTCTAATACTCGAAACCAATAACTGGAATGGCCTAGGGGAAAAGTACACATACCATTGTAATCGGGCGAGTTTCTACTTTCAGATGCAACAGGAATTTCTCCAGTTCGTCAATTCGTTCGCGAGATATGTAGGTGTGAAGTTAAGAAATGGTTGAGAAACCATCAAAACTTTGGCAAGTCTGATACTCGAAACCAATAACTGGAATGGCCTAGGGGAAAAGTACACATACCATTGTAATCGGGCTAGTTTCTACTTTCAGATGCAACAGGAATTTCTCGAGTGCGTCAATCCGTTCGCGAGATATGGGAGTTTGAAGTTAAGGAATGGTTGAGAAACCAACAAAATTTTCGCAAGTCTGATACTCGAAACCAATAACTACTATGGCCTAGGGCAAAATTCACATACCATTGTAACCGTGCGAGTTTATGCTTTCAGGTGCAGTAGGAAATTCTCGAGTTCGTCAATCCATTCGCGAGATATGTAAGTGTGAAGTTAAGTAATGTTTGAGAAACCATCAAAATTTACGCAAGTCTGATACTCGAACCCGTAACTACTATGGCCTAGGGCAAAAATGCACATACCGTTGCAACCGCGCGAGTTTCTGCTTTCAGGTGCAATAGGAAATTCTCGAGTTCGTCAATCCGTTCGCGAGATGTGAAAAGTGTGAAGTTAAGGAGTGGTTGTGAAACCATCAAAATTTTCGCAAGTCTGATACTCGAAACCAATAACTACAATGGCCTAGGGGAAAAATACAAACACCATTGTAATCGGGCTAGTTTCTACTTTCAGATGCAACAGGAATTTCTCGAGTGCGTCAATCCGTTCGCGAGATATGGGAGTTTGAAGATAACGAGTGGTTGAGAAACCATCAAAATTTTCGCTGGTCTGATACTCGAAACCAATAACTGGAATGGCCAAGGGGAAAAGTACACACACCATTCTAATCGGGCTAGTTTCTACGTTCAGATGCAACAGGAATTTCTCGAGTGCGTCAATCCGTTCGCGAGATATGGGAGTTTGAAGTCAAGGAATGGTTGAGAAACCATCAAAATTATCGCTGGTCTGATACTCGAAACCAATAACTGGAATGGCCTAGGGGAAAAGTAAACACACCATTGTAATCGGGAGAGTTTCTACTTTCAGATGCAACAGGAATTTCTCGAGTTCGTCAATCCGTTCGCGAGATATGTAAGTGTGAAGTTAAGGAATTGTTGAGAAACCATCAAAACTTTGGCAAGTCTGATACTCGAAACCAATAACTACAATGGCCTAGGGGAAAAATACAAACACCATTGTAATCGGGCTAGTTTCTACTTTCAGATGCAACAGGAATTTCTCGAGTGCGTCAATCCGTTCGCGAGATATGGGAGTTTGAAGTCAAGGAATGGTTGAGAAACCATCAAAATTTTCCCTGGTCTGATACTCGAAACCAATAACTGGAATTGCCTAGGGGAAAGGTAAACACACCATTGTAATCGGGCTAGTTTCTACTTTCAGATTCAACAGGAATTTCTCGAGTGCGTCAATCCGTTCGCGAGATATGGGAGTTTGAAGTCAAGGAATGGTTGAGAAACCATCAAAACTTTGGCAAGTCTGATACTCGAAACCAATAACTACAATGGCCTAGGGGAAAAATACACACACCATTGTAATCGGGCTAGTTTCTACTTTCAGATTCAACAGGAATTTCTCGAGTGCGTCAATCCGTTCGCGAGATATGGGAGTTTGAAGTCAAGGAATGGTTGAGAAACCATCAAAATTTTCGCTGGTCTGATACTCGAAACCAATAACTGGAATGGCCTAGGGGAAAAGTAAACACACCATTGTAATCGGGAGAGTTTCTACTTTCAGATGCAACAGGAATTTCTCGAGTTCATCAATCCGTTCGCGAGAAATGGGAGTTTGAAGTTAAGGAATGCTTGAGAAACCATCAAAATTTTCGCAAGTCTGATACTCGAAACCAATAACTACAATGGCCTAGGGGAAAAACACACATACCGTTGTAAACGGGCGAGTTTCTACTTTCAGATGCAACAGGAATTTCTCGATTTCTTCAATCCGTTCGCGAGATACGGGAGTTTGAAGTTAAGGAATGGTTGAGGAACCAACAAAATTTTAGCAAGTCCGATACTCGAAAACAATAACTACTATGGCCTAGGGCAAAAATGCACATACCGTTGTAACCTGTCTAGTTTCTACTTTCAGATGCAACAGCAATTTCACGAGTTCGTCAATCCGTTCGCGAGATACGGGAGATTGAAGTTAAGGAATGGTTGAGAAACCATCAAAACTTTGGCATGTCTAATACTCGAAACCAATAACTGGAATGGCCTAGGGGAAAAGTACACATACCATTGTAATCGGGCGAGTTTCTACTTTCAGATGCAACAGGAATTTCTCCAGTTCGTCAATTCGTTCGCGAGATATGTAGGTGTGAAGTTAAGGAATGGTTGAGAAACCATAAAACTTTGGCAAGTCTGATACTCGAAACCAATAACTGGAATGGCCTAGGGGAAAAGTACACATACCATTGTAATCGGGCGAGTTTCTACTTGCAGTTGCAACAGGAATTTTTCGAGTTCGTTAATCCGTTCGCGAGATATGGGAGATTGAATTTAAGGAATGGTTGAGAAACCATCAAAATTTTCGCAAGTCTGATACTCGAAACCAATAACTACTATGGCCTAGGGCAAAATTCACATACCATTGTAACCGGGCGAGTTTCTGCTTTCAGGTGCAGTAGGAAATTCTCGAGTTCATCTATCCGTTCGCGAGATATGGGAGTTTGAAGTTATTGAACGGTTGAGAAACCATCAAAATTGTCGCAATTGTGATGCTAGAAACGAATAACTGCAATGGCATAGGGGAAAAGTACACATACCATTGTAATCGCGCGAGTTTCTAGTTTCAGATGCAACAGGAATTTCTCGAGTTCGTCAATCCGTTCGCGAGATGTGTAAGTGTGAAGTTAAGGAGTGGTTGTGAAACCATCAAAATTTTCGCAAGTCTGATACTCAAACCAATAACTACTATGGCCTAGGGCAAGAATGCACATACCGTTGTAACCGGGCGAGTTTCTGCTTTCAGGTGCAGTAGGAAATTCTCGAGTTCGTCAATCCGTTCGCGAGATATGTAAGTGTGAAGTTAAGTAATGTTTGAGAAACCATCAAAATTTTCGCTGGTCTGATACTCGAAACCAATAACTGGAATGGCCTAGGGGAAAAGTACACACACCATTGTAATCGGGCTAGTTTCTACTTTCAGATGCAACAGGAATTTCTCGAGTTCGTCAATCCGTTCGCGAGATCTGGGAGTTTGAAGTTAAGGAATGGTTGAGCACCATCAAAATTTTCGCAAGTCTGATACTCGAAACCAATAACTACAAAGGCCTAGGGGAAAAATACACATACCTTTGTAATCGGGTGAGTTTCCACTTTCAGATGCAACAGGAATTTCTCGAGTTCCTCTATCCGTTCGCGAGATATAGGAGTTTGAAGTTATTGAACGGTTGAGAAACCATCAAAATTGTCGCAATTGTGATGCTAGAAACGAATAACTGGAATGGCCTAGGGGAAAAGTACGCATTTCATTGTAATCGGGCGAGTTTCTACATTCATATGCAACAGGAATTTCTCGAGTTCCTCAATTCGTCCGCGAGATATGGGAGTTTGAAATTAAGGAATGGTTGAGAAACCATCAAAACTTTGGCAAGTCTGATACTCGAAACCAATAACTGGAATGGCCTAGGGGAAAAGTACACACACCATTGTAATCGGGCTAGTTTCTACTTTTAGATGCAACAGGAATTTCTCGAGTGCGTCAATCCGTTCGCGAGATATGGGAGTTTGAAGTCAAGGAATGGTTGAGAAACCATCAAAATTTTCGCTGGTCTGATACTCGAAACCAATAACTGGAATGGCCTAGGGGAAAAGTACTAATACCATTGCAATCGGGCGAGTTTCTACTTTCAGATGCAACAGGAATTTCTCGAGTTCGTCAATCCGTTCGCGAGAAATGGGAGTTCGAAGTTAAGGAATGCTTGAGAAACCATCAAAACTTTGGCAAGTCTGATACTCGAAACCAATAACTGGAATGGCCTAGGGGAAAAGTACTAATACCATTGCAATCGGGCGAGTTTCTACTTTCAGATGCAACAGGAATTTCTCGAGTTCGTCAATCCGTTCGCGAGATACGGAAGTTTGAAGTTAAGGAATGGTTGAGAAACCATCAAAATTTTCGCTGGTCTGATACTCGAAACCAATAACTGGAATGGCCTAGGGGAAAAGTACAAATACCATTGTAATCGGGCGAGTTTCTACTGTCAGATGCAACAGGAATTTCTCGAGTTCGTCAATCCGTTCGCGGGAAATGGGAGTTTGAAGTTAAGGAATGCTTGAGAAACCATCAAAATTTTCGCAAGTCTGATACTCGAAACCAATAACTACAATGGCCTAGGGGAAAAACACTCATACCGTTGTAAACGGGTGAGTTTCTACTTTCAGATGCAACAGGAATTTCTCGAGTTCGTCAATCCGTTCGCGAGATACGGAAGTTTGAAGTTAAGGAATGGTTGAGAAACCATCAAAACTTTGGCAAGTCTGATACTCGAAACCAATAACTGGAATGGCCTAGGGGAAAAGTACACATACCATTGTAATCGGGCGAGATTCTACTTTCAGATGCAACAGGAATTTCTCGAGTTCGTCAATCCGTTCGCGAGAAATGGGAGTTTCAAGTTAAGGAATGCTTGAGAAACCATCAAAATTTTCGCTGGTCTGATACTCGAAACCAATAACTGGAATGGCCTAGGGGAAAAGTACACACACCATTGTAATCGGGCTAGTTTCTACTTTCAGATGCAACAGGAATTTCACGAGTTCGTCAATCCGTTCGCGAGAAATGGGAATTTGAAGTTAAGGAATGCTTTAGAAACCATCGAAATTTTCGCTGGTCTGATACTCGAAACCAATAACTGGAATGGCCTAGGGGAAAAATGCACATACCTTTGTAATCGGGCGAGTTTCCACTTTCAGATGCAACAGGAATTTCTCGAGTTCGTCTATCCGTTCGCGAGATCTGGGAGTTTGAAGTTAAGGAATGGTTGAGAAACCATCAAAATTTTCGCAAGTCTGATACACGAAACCAATAACTACAAAGGCCTAGGGGAAAAATGCACATACCTTTGTAATCGGGCGAGTTTCCACTTTCAGATGCAACAGGAATTTCTCGAGTTCGTCTATCCGTTCGCGAGATATGGGAGTTTGAAGTTATTGAACGGTTGAGAAACCATCAAAATTGTCGCAACTGTGATGCCAGAAACGAATAACTGGAATGGCCTAGGGGAAAAGTACGCACTTCATTGTAATCGAGCGGGTTTCTACTTTCAGATGCAACAGGAATTTCTCGAGTGCGTCAATCCGTTCGCGAGGTATGTAAGTGTGAAGTTAAGGAATGGTTGAGAAACCATCAAAACTCTGGCAAGTCTGATACTCGAAACCAATAACTACAATGGCCTAGGGGAAAAGTACTAATACCATTGTAATCGGGCGAGTTTCTACTTTCAGATGCAACAGGAATTTCTCGAGTTCGTCAATCCGCTCGGGAGAAATGAGAGTTTGAAGTTAAGGAATGGTTGAGATACCATCAAAATTTTCGCAAGTCTGATACACGAAACCAATAACTACAAAGGCCTAGGGCAAAAATACACATACCTTTGTAATCGGGCGAGTTTCCACTTTCAGATGCAACAGGAATTTCTCGAGTTCGTCTATCCGTTCGCGAGATATGGGAGTTTGAAGTTATTGAACGGTTGAGAAACCATCAAAACTGTCGCAATTGTGATGCTAGAAACGAATAACTGGAATGGCCTAGGGGAAAAGTACGCACACCATTGTAATCGGGCGAGTTTCTACTTTCAGATGCAACAGGAATTTCTCGTGTTCGTCAATCCGTTCGCGAGATATGGGAGTTTGAAGTTAAGGAATGGTTGAGAAACCATCAAAATTTTCGCTGGCCTAATACTCGAAACCAATAACTACAAAGGCCTAGGGGAAAAATACACATACCTTTGTAATCGGGCGAGTTTCCACTTTCAGATGCAACAGGAATTTCTCGAGTTCGTCAATCCGTTCGCGAGGTATGTAAGTGTGAAGTTAAGGAATGGTTGAGAAACCATCAAAACTGTCGCAATTGTGATGCTAGAAACGAATAACTGGAATGGCCTACGGGAAAAGTACGCACACCATTGTAATCAGGCGAGTTTCTACTTTCAGATGCAACAGGAATTTCTCGAGTTCGTCAATCCGTTCGCGAGGTATGTAAGTGTGAAGTTAAGGAATGGTTGAGAAACCATCAAAACTTTGGCAAGTCTGATACTCGAAACCAATAACTGGAATGGCCTAGGGGAAAAGTACACACACCATTGTAATCGGGCTAGTTTCTACTTTCAGATGCAACAGGAATTTTTCGAGTGCGTCAATCCGTTCGCGAGATATGGGAGTTTGAATTCAAGGAATGGTTGAGAAACCATCAAAATTTTCTCTGGTCCGATACTCGAAACCAATAACTGGAATGGCCTAGGGGAAAAGTACACACACAATTGTAATCGGGCGAGTTTCTACTTTCAGATGCAACAGGAATTTCTCGAGTTCGTCAATCCGTTCGCGAGAAATGGGAGTTTGAATTTAAGGAATGCTTGAGAAACCATCAAAATTTTCGCAAGTCTGATACTCGAAACCAATAACTACAATGGCCTAGGGGAAAAATAAACATACCGTTGTAAACGGGCGAGTTTCTACTTTCAGATGCAACAGGAATTTCTCGTGTTCGTCAATCCGTTCGCGAGATATGGGAGTTTGAAGTTAAGGAATGGTTGAGAAACCATCAAAATTTTCGCTGGCCTAATACTCGAAACCAATAACTGGAATGGCCTAGGGGAAAAGTGAACACACCATTGTAATCGGGCTATTTTCTACTTTCAGATGCAACAGAAATTGCTCGAGTTCGTCAATCCGTTCGCGAGATATGCGACTTTGAAGATAACGAATGGTTGAGAAACCATCAAAATGTTCGCAAGTCTAATACTCGAAACCAATAACTACAAAGCCCTAGGGGAAAAGCACAAATATCTTTGTAATCGGGCGAGTTTCTACTTTCAGATGCAACAGGAATTTCTCGAGTGCGTCAATCCGTTCGCGAGAAAAGGGAGTTTGAATTTAAGGAATGGTTGAGAAACCATCAAAATTTTCGCAAGTCTGATACTCGAAACCAATAACTACTATGGGCTACGGCAAAAATGCACATACCGTTGTAACCGAGATAGTTTCTGCTTTCAGATGCAATAGGAAATTCTCGAGTTCGTCAATCCGTTCGCGAGATATGTAAGTGTGAAGTTAAGGAATGGTTGAGAAACCATCAAAACTTTGGCAAGTCTGATACTCGAAACCAATAACTGGAATGGCCTAGGGGAAAAGTACACATACCATTGCAATCGGGCGAGTTTCTACTTTCAGATGCAACAGGAATTTCTCGAGTTCGTCAATCCGTTCGCGAGAAATGGGAGTTTGAAGTTAAGGAATGCTTGAGAAACCATCAAAATTTTCGCAAGTCTGATACTCGAAACCAATAACTACAATGGCCTAGGGGAAAAATACACATACCGTTGTAAACGGGCGAGTTTCTACTTTCAGATGCAACAGGAATTTCTCGAGTTCGTCAATCCGTTCGCGAGATACGGAAGTTTGAAGTTAAGGAATGGTTGAGAAACCATCAAAATTTTCGCTGGTCTGATACTCGAAACCAATAACTAGAATGGCCTAGGGGAAAAGTACACACACCATTGTAATCGGGCTAGTTTCTACTTTCAGATGCAACAGGAATTTCTCGAGTTCGTCAATCCGTTCGCGAGATCTGGGAGTTTGAAGTTAAGGAATGGTTCAGAAACCATCAAAATTTTCGCAAGTCTGATACTCGAAACCAATAACTACAAAGGCCTAGGGGAAAAATACACATACCTTTGTAATCGGGCGAGTTTCTACTTTCAGATGCAATAGGAATTTCTCGAGTTCGTCAATCCGTTCGCGAGAAATGGGAGTTTGAAGTTAAGGAATGCTTGAGAAACCATCAAAACTTTGGCAAGTCTGATACTCGAAACCAATAACTGGAATGGCCTAGGTGAAAAGGACTAATACCATTGGATTCGGGCGAGTTTCTACTTTCAGATGCAACAGGAATTTCTCGAGTTCGTCAATCCGTTCGCGAGAAATGGGAGTTTGAATTTAAGGAATGCTTCAGAAACCATCAAAATTTTCGCAAGTCTGATACTCGAAACCAATAACTACAATGGCCTAGGGGAAAAATAAACATACCGTTGTAAACGGGCGAGTTTCTACTTTCAGATGCAACAGGAATTTCTCGAGTTCGTCAATCCGTTCGCGAGAAATGGGAGTTTGAAGTTAAGGAATGCTTCAGAAACCATCAAAACTTTGGCAAGTCTGATACTCGAAACCAATAACTGGAATGGCCTAGGTGAAAAGGACTAATACCATTGGATTCGGGCGAGTTTCTACTTTCAGATGCAACAGGAATTTCTCGAGTTCGTCAATCCGTACGCGAGAAATGGGAGTTTGAATTTAAGGAATGCTTGAGAAACCATCAAAATTTTCGCAAGTCTGATACTCGAAACCAATAACTACAATGGCCTAGGGGAAAAGTACTAATACCATTGTAATCGGGCGAGTTTCTACTTTCAGATGCAACAGGAATTTCTCGAGTTCGTCAATCCGTTCGCGAGATCTGGGAGTTTGAAGTTAAGGAATGGTTGAGATACCATCAAAACTGTCGCAATTGTGATGCTAGAAACGAATAACTGGAATGGCCTAGGGGAAAAGTACGCACACCATTGTAATCGGGCGAGTTTCTACTTTCAGATGCAACAGGAATTTCTCGTGTTCGTCAATCCGTTCGCGAGATATCGGAGTTTGAAGTTAAGGGATGGTTGAGAAACCATCAAAATTTTCGCTGGCCTAATACTCGAAACCAATAACTGGAATGGCCTAGGGGAAAAGTAAACACACCATTGTAATCGGGCTATTTTCTACTTTCAGATGCAACAGAAATTTCTCGAGTTCGTCAATCCGTTCGCGAGATATGCGACTTTGAAGATAACGAATGGTTGAGAAACCATCAAAATGTTCGCAAGTCTAATACTCGAAACCAATAACTACAAAGGCCTACGGGAAAAACACAAATATCTTTGTAATCGGGCGAGTTTCTACTTTCAGATGCAACAGGAATTTCTCGAGTTCGTCAATCCGTTCGCGAGATCTGGGAGTTTGAAGTTAAGGAATGGTTGAGATACCATCAAAACTGTCGCAATTGTGATGCTAGAAACGAATAACTGGAATGGCCTAGGGGAAAAGTACGCACACCATTGTAATCGGGCGAGTTTCTACTTTCAGATGCAACAGGAATTTCTCGTGTTCGTCAATCCGTTCGCGAGATATGGGAGTTTGAAGTTAAGGGATGGTTGAGAAACCATCAAAATTTTCGCTGGCCTAATACTCGAAACCAATAACTGGAATGGCCTAGGGGAAAAGTAAACACACCATTGTAATCGGGCTATTTTCTACTTTCAGATGCAACAGAAATTTCTCGAGTTCGTCAATCCGTTCGCGAGATATGCGACTTTGAAGATAACGAATGGTTGAGAAACCATCAAAATGTTCGCAAGTCTAATACTCGAAACCAATAACTACAAAGGCCTACGGGAAAAACACAAATATCTTTGTAATCGGGCGAGTTTCTACTTTCAGATGCAACAGGAATTTCTCGAGTGCGTCAATCCTTTCGCGAGAAATGGGAGTTTGAATTTAAGGAATGGTTGAGAAACCATCAAAATTTTCGCAAGTCTGATACTAGAAACCAATAACTACTATGGGCTACGGCAAAAATGCACATACCGTCGTAACCGAGAGAGTTTCTGCTTTCAGATGCAATAGGAAATTCTGGAGTTCGTCAATCCGTTCGCGAGATATGTAAGTGTGAAGTTAAGGAATGGTTGAGAAACCATCAAAACTTTGGCAAGTCTGATACTCGAAACCAATAACTACAATGGCCTAGGGGAAAAATAAACATACCGTTGTAAACGGGCGAGTTTCTACTTTCAGATGCAACAGGAATTTCTCGAGTTCGTCAATCCGTTCGCGAGAAATGGGAGTTTGAAGTTAAGGAATGCTTGAGAAACCATCAAAACTTTGGCAAGTCTGATACTCGAAACCAATAACTGGAATGGCCTAGGTGAAAAGGACTAATACCATTGGATTCGGGCGAGTTTCTACTTTCAGATGCAACAGGAATTTCTCGAGTTCGTCAATCCGTACGCGAGAAATGGGAGTTTGAATTTAAGGAATGCTTGAGAAACCATCAAAATTTTCGCAAGTCTGATACTCGAAACCAATAACTACAATGGCCTAGGGGAAAAGTACTAATACCATTGTAATCGGGCGAGTTTCTACTTTCAGATGCAACAGGAATTTCTCGAGTTCGTCAATCCGTTCGCGAGATCTGGGAGTTTGAAGTTAAGGAATGGTTGAGATACCATCAAAACTGTCGCAATTGTGATGCTAGAAACGAATAACTGGAATGGCCTAGGGGAAAAGTACGCACACCATTGTAATCGGGCGAGTTTCTACTTTCAGATGCAACAGGAATTTCTCGTGTTCGTCAATCCGTTCGCGAGATATGGGAGTTTGAAGTTAAGGGATGGTTGAGAAACCATCAAAATTTTCGCTGGCCTAATACTCGAAACCAATAACTGGAATGGCCTAGGGGAAAAGTAAACACACCATTGTAATCGGGCTATTTTCTACTTTCAGATGCAACAGAAATTTCTCGAGTTCGTCAATCCGTTCGCGAGATATGCGACTTTGAAGATAACGAATGGTTGAGAAACCATCAAAATGTTCGCAAGTCTAATACTCGAAACCAGTAGCTACAAAGGCCTAGGGGAAAGACACAAATATCTTTGTAATCGGGCGAGTTTCTACTTTCAGATGCAACAGGAATTTCTCGAGTGCGTCAATCCTTTCGCGAGAAATGGGAGTTTGAATTTAAGGAATGGTTGAGAAACCATCAAAATTTTCGCAAGTCTGATACTAGAAACCAATAACTACTATGGGCTACGGCAAAAATGCACATACCGTCGTAACCGAGAGAGTTTCTGCTTTCAGATGCAATAGGAAATTCTCGAGTTCGTCAATCCGTTCGCGAGATATGTAAGTGTGAAGTTAAGGAATGGTTGAGAAACCATCAAAACTTTGGCAAGTCTGATACTCGAAACCAATAACTGGAATGGCCTAGGGGAAAAGTACACATACCATTGCAATCGGGCGAGTTTCTACTTTCAGATGCAACAGGAATTTCTCAAGTTCGTCAATCCGTACGCGAGAAATGGGAGTTTGAATTTAAGGAATGCTTGAGAAACCATCAAAATTTTCGCAAGTCTGATACTCGAAACCAATAACTACAATGGCCTAGGGGAAAAATAAACATACCGTTGTAAACGGGCGAGTTTCTACTTTCAGATGCAACAGGAATTTCTCGAGTTCGTCAATCCGTTCGCGAGATACGGAAGGTTGAAGTTAAGGAATGGTTGAGAAACCATCAAAATTTTCGCTGGTCTGATACTCGAAACCAATAACTGGAATGGCCTAGGGGAAAAGTACACACACCATTGTAATCGGGCTAGTTTCTACTTTCAGATGCAACAGGAATTTCTCGAGTTCGTCAATCCGTTCGCGAGATCTGGGAGTTTGAAGTTATGGAATGGTTGAGCACCATCAAAATTTTCGCAAGTCTGATACTCGAAACCAATAACTACTATGGCCTAGGGCAAAAATGCACATACCGTTGTAACCGGGCTAGTTTCTACTTTCAGATGCAACAGGAATTTCACGAGTTCGTCAATCCGTTCGCGAGAAATGGGAGTTTGAAGTTAAGGAATGGTTGAGAAACCATCAAAACTTTGGCAAGTCTGATACTCGAAACCAATAACTGGAATGGCCTAGGGGAAAGGTACACAGACCACTGTAATCGGGCGGGTTTCTACTTTCAGATACAACATGAATTTCTCGAGTTCGTCAATCCGTTCGCGAGAAATGGGAGTTTGAAGTTAAGGAATGCTTGAGAAACCATCAAAACTTTGGCAAGTCTGATACTCGAAACCAATAACTGGAATGGCCTAGGGGAAAAGTACACATACCATTGCAATCGGGCGAGTTTCTACTTTCAGATGCAACAGGAATTTCTCGAGTTCGTCAATCCGTTCGCGAGAAATGGGAGTTTGAAGTTAAGGAATGCTTGAGAAACCATCAAAACTTTGGCAAGTCTGATACTCGAAACCAATAACTGGAATGGCCTAGGTGAAAAGGACTAATACCATTGGATTCGGGCGAGTTTCTACTTTCAGATGCAACAGGAATTTCTCGAGTTCGTCAATCCGTACGCGAGAAATGGGAGTTTGAATTTAAGGAATGCTTGAGAAACCATCAAAATTTTCGCAAGTCTGATACTCGAAACCAATAACTACAATGGCCTAGGGGAAAAGTACTAATACCATTGTAATCGGGCGAGTTTCTACTTTCAGATGCAACAGGAATTTCTCGAGTTCGTCAATCCGTTCGCGAGATCTGGGAGTTTGAAGTTAAGGAATGGTTGAGATACCATCAAAATTTTCGCAAGTCTGATACACGAAACCAATAACTACAAAGGTCTAGGGGAAAAATACACATACCTTTGTAATCGGGCGAGTTTCCACTTTCAGATGCAACAGGAATTTCTCGAGTTCGTCTATCCGTTCGCGAGATTTGGGAGTTTGAAGTTATTGAACGGTTGAGAAACCATCAAAACTGTCGCAATTGTGATGCTAGAAACGAATAACTGGAATGGCCTAGGGGAAAAGTACGCACACCATTGTAATCGGGCGAGTTTCTACTTTCAGATGCAACAGGAATTTCTCGTGTTCGTCAATCCGTTCGGGAGATATGGGAGTTTGAAGTTAAGGGATGGTTGAGAAACCATCAAAATTTTCGCTGGCCTAATACTCGAAACCAATAACTGGAATGGCCTAGTGGAAAAGTAAACACACCATTGTAATCGGGCTATTTTCTACTTTCAGATGCAACAGAAATTTCTAGAGTTCGTCAATCCGTTCGCGAGATATGCGACTTTGAAGATAACGAATGGTTGAGAAACCATCAAAATGTTCGCAAGTCTAATACTCGAAACCAATAACTACAAAGGCCTAGGGGAAAAACACAAATATCTTTGTAATCGGGCGAGTTTCTACTTTCAGATGCAACAGGAATTTCTCGAGTGCGTCAATCCGTTCGCGAGAAATGGGAGTTTGAATTTAAGGAATGCTTGAGAAACCATCAAAATTTTCGCAAGTCTGATACTCGAAACCAATAACTACAGTGGCCTAGGGGAAAAATAAACATACCGTTGTAAACGGGCGAGTTTCTACTTTCAGATGCAACAGGAATTTCTCGAGTTCGTCAATCCGTTCGCGAGATACGGAAGGTTGAAGTTAAGGAATGGTTGAGAAACCATCAAAATTTTCGCTGGTCTGATACTCGAAACCAATAACTGGAATGGCCTAGGGGAAAAGTACACACACCATTGTAATCGGGCTAGTTTCTACTTTCAGATGCAACAGGAATTTCTCGAGTTCGTCAATCCGTTCGCGAGATCTGGGAGTTTGAAGTTAAGGAATGGTTGAGCACCATCAAAATTTTCGCAAGTCTGATACTCGAAACCACTAACTACTATGGCCTAGGGCAAAAATGCACATACCGTTGTAACCGGGCTAGTTTCTACTTTCAGATGCAACAGGAATTTCACGAGTTCGTCAATCCGTTCGCGAGAAATGGGAGTTTGAAGTTAAGGAATGGTTGAGAAACCATCAAAACTTTGGCAAGTCTGATACTCGAAACCAATAACTGGAATGGCCTAGGGGAAAGGTACACAGACCACTGTAATCGGGCGGGTTTCTACTTTCAGATACAACATGAATTTCTCGAGTTCGTCAATCCGTTCGCGAGAAATGGGAGTTTGAAGTTAAGGAATGCTTGAGAAACCATCAAAACTTTGGCAAGTCTGATACTCGAAACCAATAACTGGAATGGCCTAGGGGAAAAGTACTAATACCATTGCAATCAGGCGAGTTTCTACTTTCAGATGCAACAGGAATTTCTCGAGTTCGTCAATCCGTTCGCGAGATACGGAAGTTTGAAGTTAAGGAATGGTTGAGAAACCATCAAAATTTTCGCTGGTCTGATACTCGAAACCAATAACTGGAATGGCCTAGGGGAAAAGTACACACACCATTGTAATCGGGCTAGTTTCTACTTTCAGATGCAACAGGAATTTCTCGAGTTCGTCAATCAGTTCGCGAGAAATGGGAGATTGAAGTTAAGGAATGCTTGAGAAACCATCAAAATTTGCGCAAGTCTGATACTCGAAACCAATAACTACAATGGCCTAGGGGAAAAGTACTAATACCATTGTAATCGGGCGAGTTTCTACTTTCAGATGCAACAGGAATTTCTCGAGTTCGTCAATCCGCTCGCGAGAAATGGGAGTTTGAAGTTAAGGAATGGTTGAGATACCATCAAAATTTTCGCAAGTCTGATACACGAAACCAATAACTACAAAGGCCTAGGGGAAAAATACACATACCTTTGTAATCGGGCGAGTTTCCACTTTCAGATGCAACAGGAATTTCTCGAGTTCGTCTATCCGTTCGCGAGATATGGGAGTTTGAAGTTATTGAACGGTTGAGAAACCATCAAAACTGTCGCAATTGTGATGCTAGAAACGAATAACTGGAATGGCCTAGGGGAAAAGTACGCACACCATTGTAATCGGGCGAGTTTCTACTTTCAGATGCAACAGGAATTTCTCGTGTTCGTCAATCCGTTCGCGAGATATGGGAGTTTGAAGTTAAGGAATGGTTGAGAAACCAACAAAATTTTCGCTGGCCTAATACTCGAAACCAATAACTGGAATGGCATAGGGGAAAAGTAAACACACCATTGGAATCGGGCTATTTTCTACTTTCAGATGCAACAGAAATTGCTCGAGTTCGTCAATCCGTTCGCGAGATATGCGACTTTGAAGATAACGAATGGTTGAGAAACCATCAAAATGTTCGCAAGTCTAATACTCGAAACCAATAACTACAAAGCCCTAGGGGAAAAACACAAATATCTTTGTAATCGGGCGAGTTTCTACTTTCAGATGCAACAGGAATTTCTCGAGTGCGTCAATCCGTTCGCGAGAAATGGGAGTTTGAATTTAAGGAATGGTTGAGAAACCATCAAAATTTTCGCAAGTCTGATACTCGAAACCAATAACTACTATGGGCTACGGCAAAAATGCACATACCGTTGTAACCGAGATAGTTTCTGCTTTCAGATGCAATAGGAAATTCTCGAGTTCGTCAATCCGTTCGCGACATATGTAAGTGTGAAGTTAAGGAATGGTTGAGAAACCATCAAAACTTTGGCAAGTCTGATACTCGAAACCAATAACTGGAATGGCCTAGGGGAAAAGTACACATACCATTGCAATCGGGCGAGTTTCTACTTTCAGATGCAACAGGAATTTCTCGAGTTCGTCAATCCGTTCGCGAGAAATGGGAGTTTGAAGTTAAGGAATGCCTGAGAAACCATCAAAATTTTCGCAAGTCTGATACTCGAAACCAATAACTACAATGGCCTAGGGGAAAAATACACATACCGTTGTAAACGGGCGAGTTTCTACTTTCAGATGCAACAGGAATTTCTCGAGTTCGTCAATCCGTTCGCGAGATACGGAAGTTTGAAGTTAAGGAATGGTTGAGAAACCATCAAAATTTTCGCTGGTCTGATACTCGAAACCAATAACTGGAATGGTCTAGGGGAAAAGTACACACACCATTGTAATCGGGCTAGTTTCTACTTTCAGATGCAACAGGAAGTTCTCGAGTTCGTCAATCCGTTCGCGAGATCTGGGAGTCTGAAGTTAAGGAATGGTTCAGAAACCATCAAAATTTTCGCAAGTCTGATACTCGAAACCAATAACTACAAAGGCCTAGGGGAAAAATACACATACCTTTGTAATCGGGTGAGTTTCTACTTTCAGATGCAACAGGAATTTCTCGAGTTCGTCAATCCGTTCGCGAGGTATGTAGGTGTGAAGTTAAGGAATGGTTGAGAAACCATCAAAACTTTGGCAAGTCTGATACCCGAAACCAATAACTGGAATGGCCTAGGGGAAAAGTACACATACCATTGTAATCGGGCGAGTTTCTACTTTCAGATGCAACAGGAATTTCTCGAGTTCGTCAATCCGTTCGCGAGAAATGGGAGTTTGAAGTTAAGGAATGCTTGAGAAACCATCAAAATTTTCGCAAGTCTGATACTCGAAACCAATAACTACAATGGCCTAGGGGAAAAGTACTAATACCATTGTAATCGGGCGAGTTTCTACTTTCAGATGCAACAGGAATTTCTCGAGTTCGTCAATCCGTTCGCGAGATCTGGGAGTTTGAAGTTAAGGAATGGTTGAGATACCATCAAAATTTTCGCAAGTCTGATACACGAAACCAATAACTACAAAGGCCTAGGGGAAAAATACACATACCTTTGTAATCGGGCGAGTTTCTACTTTCAGATGCAACAGGAATTTCTCGTGTTCGTCAATCCGTTCGCGAGATATGGGAGTTTGAAGTTAAGGGATGGTTGAGAAACCATCAAAATTTTCGCAAGTCTGATACTAGAAACCAATAACTACTATGGGCTACGGCAAAAATGCACATACCGTTGTAACCGAGAGAGTTTCTGCTTTCAGATGCAATAGGAAATTCTCGAGTTCGTCAATCCGTTCGCGAGATATGTAAGTGTGAAGTTAAGGAATGGTTGAGAAACCATCAAAACTTTGGCAAGTCTGATACTCGAAACCAATAACTGGAATGGCCTAGGGGAAAAGTACACATACCATTGCAATCGGGCGAGTTTCTACTTTCAGATGCAACAGGAATTTCTCGAGTTCGTCAATCCGTTCGCGAGAAATGGGAGTTTGATGTTAAGGAATGCTTAAGAAACCATCAAAATTTTCGCAAGTCTGATACTCGAAACCAATAACTACAATGGCCTAGGGGAAAAATACACATACCGTTGTAAACGGGCGAGTTTCTACTTTCAGATGCAACAGGAATTTCTCGAGTTCGTCAATCCGTTCGCGAGATACGGAAGTTTGAAGTTAAGGAATGGTTGAGAAACCATCAAAATTTTCGCTGGTCTGATACTCGAAACCAATAACTGGAATGGCCTAGGGGAAAAGTACATACACCATTGTAATCGGGCTAGTTTCTACTTTCAGATGCAACAGGAATTTCTCGAGTTCGTCAATCCGTTCGCGAGATCTGGGAGTTTGAATTTAAGGAAAGGTTGAGAAACCATCAAAATTTTCGCAAGTCTGATACTCGAAACCAATAACTACAAAGGCCTAGGGGAAAAATACACATACCTTTGTAATCGGGTGAGTTTCTACTTTCAGATGCAACAGGAATTTCTCGAGTTCGTCAATCCGTTCGCGAGAAATGGGAGTTTGAAGTTAAGGAATGCTTGAGAAACCATCAAAACTTTAGCAAGTCTGATACTCGAAACCAATAACTGGAATGGCCTAGGTGAAAAGTACTAATACCATTGGATTCGGGCGAGTTTCTACTTTCAGATGCAACAGGAATTTCTCGAGTTCGTCAATCCGTTCGCGAGAAATGGGAGTTTGAATTTAAGGAATGCTTGAGAAACCATCAAAATTTTCGCAAGTCTGATACTCGAAACCAATAACTACAATGGCCTAGGGGAAAAATAAACATACCGTTGTAAACGGGCGAGTTTCTACTTTCAGATGCAACAGGAATTTCTCGAGTTCGTCAATCCGTTCGCGAGATATGGGAGTTTGAAGTTAAGGAATGGTTGAGAAACCAACAAAATTTTCGCTGGCCTAATACTCGAAACCAATAACTGGAATGCCCTAGGGGAAAAGTAAACACACCATTGGAATCGGGCTATTTTCTACTTTCAGATGCAACAGAAATTGCTCGAGTTCGTCAATCCGTTCGCGAGATATGCGACTTTGAAGATAACGAATGGTTGAGAAACCATCAAAATGTTCGCAAGTCTAATACTCGAAACCAATAACTACAAAGCCCTAGGGGAAAAACACAAATATCTTTGTAATCGGGCGAGTTTCTACTTTCAGATGCAACAGGAATTTCTCGAGTGCGTCAATCCGTTCGCGAGAAATGGGAGTTTGAATTTAAGGAATGGTTGAGAAACCATCAAAATTTTCGCAAGTCTGATACTCGAAACCAATAACTACTATGGGCTACGGCAAAAATGCACATACCGTTGTAACCGAGATAGTTTCTGCTTTCAGATGCAATAGGAAATTCTCGAGTTCGTCAATCCGTTCGCGAGATATGTAAGTGTGAAGTTAAGGAATGGTTGAGAAACCATCAAAACTTTGGCAAGTCTGATACTCGAAACCAATAACTGGAATGGCCTAGGGGAAAAGTACACATACCATTGCAATCGGGCGAGTTTCTACTTTCAGATGCAACAGGAATTTCTCGAGTTCGTCAATCCGTTCGCGAGAAATGGGAGTTTGAAGTTAAGGAATGCCTGAGAAACCATCAAAATTTTCGCAAGTCTGATACTCGAAACCAATAACTACAATGGCCTAGGGGAAAAATACACATAACGTTGTAAACGGGCGAGTTTCTACTTTCAGATGCAACAGGAATTTCTCGAGTTCGTCAATCCGTTCGCGAGATACGGAAGTTTGAAGTTAAGGAATGGTTGAGAAACCATTAAAATTTTCGCTGGTCTGATACTCGAAACCAATAACTGGAATGGCCTAGGGGAAAAGTACACACACCATTGTAATCGGGCTAGTTTCTACTTTCAGATGCAACAGGAATTTCTCGAGTTCGTCAATCCGTTCGCGAGATCTGGGAGTCTGAAGTTAAGGAAAGGTTGAGAAACCATCAAAATTTTCGCAAGTCTGATACTCGAAACCAATAACTACAAAGGCCTAGGGGAAAATACACATACCTTTGTAATCGGGTGAGTTTCTACTTTCAGATGCAACAGGAATTTCTCGAGTTCGTCAATCCGTTCGCGAGATATGGGAGTTTGAAGTTAAGGAATGGTTGAGAAACCAACAAAATTTTCGCTGGCCTAATACTCGAAACCAATAACTGGAATGGCCTAGGGGAAAAGTAAACACACCATTGGAATCGGGCTATTTTCTACTTTCAGATGCAACAGAAATTGCTCGAGTTCGTCAATCCGATCGCGAGATATGCGACTTTGAAGATAACGAATGGTTGAGAAACCATCAAAATGTTCGCAAGTCTAATACTCGAAACCAATAACTACAAAGCCCTAGGGGAAAAAGACAAATATCTTTGTAATCGGGCGAGTTTCTACTTTCAGAAGCAACAGGAATTTCTCGAGTGCGTCAATCCGTTCGCGAGAAATGGGAGTTTGAATTTAAGGAATGGTTGAGAAACCATCAAAATTTTCGCAAGTCTGATACTCGAAACCAATAACTACTATGGGCTACGGCAAAAATGCACATACCGTTGTAACCGAGATAGTTTCTGCTTTCAGATGCAATAGGAAATTCTCGAGTTCGTCAATCCGTTCGCGAGATACGGAAGTTTGAAGTTAAGGAATGGTTGAGAAACCATCAAAATTTTCGCTGGTCTGATACTCGAAACCAATAACTGGAATGGCCTAGGGGAAAAGTACACACACCATCGTAATCGGGCTTGTTTCTACTTTCAGATGCAACAGGAATTTCTCGAGTTCGTCAATCCGTTCGCGAGATCTGGGAGTCTGAAGTTAAGGAATGGTTCAGAAACCATCAAAATTTTCGAAAGTCTGATACTCGAAACCAATAACTACAAAGGCCTAGGGGAAAAATACACATACCTTTGTAATCGGGTGAGTTTCTACTTTCAGATGCAACAGGAATTTCTCGAGTTCGTCAATCCGTTCGCGAGGTATGTAGGTGTGAAGTTAAGGAATGGTTGAGAAACCATCAAAACTTTGGCAAGTCTGATACCCGAAACCAATAACTGGAATGGCCTAGGGGAAAAGTACACATACCATTGTAATCGGGCGAGTTTCTACTTTCAGATGCAACAGGAATTTCTCGAGTTCGTCAATCCGTTCGCGAGAAATGGGAGTTTGAAGTTAAGGAATGCTTGAGAAACCATCAAAATTTTCGCAAGTCTGATACTCGAAACCAATAACTACAATGGCCTAGGGGAAAAGTACTAATACCATTGTAATCGGGCGAGTTTCTACTTTCAGATGCAACAGGAATTTCTCGAGTTCGTCAATCCGTTCGCGAGATCTGGGACTTTGAAGTTAAGGAATGGTTGAGATACCATCAAAATTTTCGCAAGTCTGATACACGAAACCAATAACTACAAAGGCCTAGGGGAAAAATACACATACCTTTGTAATCGGGCGAGTTTCCACTTTCAGATGCAACAGGAATTTCTCGAGTTCGTCTATCCGTTCGCGAGATATGGGAGTTTGAAGTTATTGAACGGTTGAGAAACCATCAAAACTGTCGCAATTGTGATGCTAGAAACGAATAACTGGAATGGCCTAGGGGAAAAGTACGCACACCATTGTAATCGGGCGAGTTTCTACTTTCAGATGCAACAGGAATTTCTCGTGTTCGTCAATCCGTTCGCGAGATATGGGAGTTTGAAGTTAAGGGATGGTTGAGAAACCATCAAAATTTTCGCTGGCCTAATACTCGAAACCAATAACTGGAATGGCCTAGGGGAAAAGTAAACACACCATTGTAATCGGGCTATTTTCTACTTTCAGATGCAACAGAAATTTCTCGAGTTCGTCAATCCGTTCGCGAGATATGCGACTTTGAAGATAACGAATGGTTGAGAAACCATCAAAATGTTCGCAAGTCTAATACTCGAAACCAATAACTACAAAGGCCTAGGGGAAAAACACAAATATCTTTGTAATCGGGCGAGTTTCTACTTTCAGATGCAACAGGAATTTCTCGAGTGCGTCAATCCGTTCGCGAGAAATGGGAGTTTGAATTTAAGGAATGGTTGAGAAACCATCAAAATTTTCGCAAGTCTGATACTAGAAACCAATAACTACTATGGGCTACGGCAAAAATGCACATACCGTTGTAACCGAGAGAGTTTCTGCTTTCAGATGCAATAGGAAATTCTCGAGTTCGTCAATCCGTTCGCGAGATATGTAAGTGTGAAGTTAAGGAATGGTTGAGAAACCATCAAAACTTTGGCAAGTCTGATACTCGAAACCAATAACTGGAATGGCCTAGGTGAAAAGTACTAATACCATTGGATTCGGGCGAGTTTCTACTTTCAGATGCAACAGGAATTTCTCGAGTTCGTCAATCCGTTCGCGAGATCTGGGAGTTTGAATTTAAGGAATGCTTGAGAAACCATCAAAATTTTCGCAAGTCTGATACTCGAAACCAATAACTACAATGGCCTAGGGGAAAAATAAACATACCGTTGTAAACGGGCGAGTTTCTACTTTCAGATGCAACAGGAATTTCTCGAGTTCGTCAATCCGTTCGCGAGATACGGAAGGTTGAAGTTAAGGAATGGTTGAGAAGACATCAAAATTTTCGCTGGTCTGATACTCGAAACCAATAACTGGAATGGCCTAGGGGAAAAGTACACACACCATTGTAATCGGGCTAGTTTCTACTTTCAGATGCAACAGGAATTTCTCGAGTTCGTCAATCCGTTCGCGAGATCTGGGAGTTTGAAGTTAAGGAATGGTTGAGCACCATCAAAATTTTCGCAAGTCTGATACTCGAAACCAATAACTACAAAGGCCTAGGGGAAAAACACACATACCTTTGTAATCGGGTGAGTTTCCACTTTCAGATGCAACAGGAATTTCTCGAGTTCATCTATCCGTTCGCGAGATATGGGAGTTTGAAGTTATTGAACGGTTGAGAAACCATCAAAATTGTCGCAATTGTGATGCTAGAAACGAATAACTGGAATGGCCTAGGGGAAAAGTACGCATTTCATTGTAATCGGGCGAGTTTCTACTTTCAGATGCAACAGGAATTTCTCGAGTTCCTCAATTCGTCCGCGAGATATGGGAGTTTGAAGTTAAGGAATGGTTGAGAAACCATCAAAACTTTGGCAAGTCTGATACTCGAAACCAATAACTGGAATGGCCTAGGGGAAAAGTACACACACCATTGTAATCGGGCTAGTTTCTACTTTTAGATGCAACAGGAATTTCTCGAGTGCGTCAATCCGTTCGCGAGATATGGGAGTTTGAAGTCAAGGAATGGTTGAGAAACCATCAAAATCTTCGCTGGTCTGATACTCGAAACCAATAACTGGAATGGCCTAGGGGAAAAGTACTAATACCATTGCAATCGGGCGAGTTTCTACTTTCAGATGCAACAGGAATTTCTCGAGTTCGTCAATCCGTTCGCGAGAAATGGGAGTTTGAAGTTAAGGAATGCTTGAGAAACCATCAAAACTTTGGCAAGTCTGATACTCGAAACCAATAACTGGAATGGCCTAGGGGAAAAGTACTAATACCATTGCAATCGGGCGAGTTTCTACTTTCAGATGCAACAGGAATTTCTCGAGTTCGTCAATCCGTTCGCGAGATACGGAAGTTTGAAGTTAAGGAATGGTTGAGAAACCATCAAAATTTTCGCTGGTCTGATACTCGAAACCAATAACTGGAATGGCCTAGGGGAAAAGTACACACACCATTGTGATCGGGCTAGTTTCTACTTTCAGATGCAACAGGAATTTCTCGAGTTCGTCAATCAGTTCGCGAGATCTGGGAGTTTGAAGTTAAGGAATGGTTGAGAAACCATCAAAATTTTCGCAAGTCTGATACTCGAAACCAATAACTACAAAGGCCTAGGGGAAAAATACACATACCTTTGTAATCGGGTGAGTTTCTACTTTCAGATGCAACAGGAATTTCTCGAGTTCGTCAATCCGTTCGCGAGGTATGTAAGTGTGAAGTTAAGGAATGGTTGAGAAACCATCAAAACTTTGGCAAGTCTGATACCCGAAACCAATAACTGGAATGGCCTAGGGGAAAAGTACACATACCATTGTAATCGGGCGAGGTTTTACTTTCAGATGCAACAGGAATTTCTCGAGTTCGTCAATCCGTTCGCGAGAAATGGGAGTTTGAAGTTAAGGAATGCTTGAGAAACCATCAAAACTGTCGCAATTGTGATGCTAGAAACGAATAACTGGAATGGCCTAGGGGAAAAGTACGCACACCATTGTAATCGGGCGGGTTTCTACTTTCAGATGCAACAGGAATTTCTCGTGTTCGTCAATCCGTTCGCGAGATATGGGAGTTTGAAGTTAAGGAATGGTTGAGAAACCATAAAAATTTTCGCTGGCCTAATACTCGAAACCAATAACTGGAATGGCCTAGGGGAAAAGTAAACACACCATTGTAATCGGGCTATTTTCTACTTTCAGATGCAACAGAAATTTCTCGAGCTCGTCAATCCGTTCGCGAGATATGCGACTTTGAAGATAACGAATGTTTGAGAAACCATCAAAATGTTCGCAAGTCTAATACTCGAAACCAATAACTACAAAGGCCTAGGGGAAAAACACAAATATCTTTGTAATCGGGCGAGTTTCTACTTTCAAATGCAACAGGAATTTCTCGAGTGCGTCAATCCGTTCGCGAGAAATGGGAGTTTGAAGTTAAGGAATGCTTGAGAAACCATCAAAATTTTCGCAAGTCTGATACTCGAAACCAATAACTACAAAGGGCTAGGGGAAAAATATGCATACCTTTGTAATCGGGCGAGTTTCTACTTTCGGATGCAACAGGAATTTCTCGAGCCCGTCAATCCGTTCGCCAGGTATGGGAGTTTGAATTTAAGGAATGGTTGATAAGCCATCACAATTTTCGCAAGTCTGATACTCAAAACCAATAACTGGAACGGCCTAGGGGAAAAGTACACACACCTTTGTAATCGGGCCAGTTTCTACTTTCAAGTGCAACAGGAATTTCTCGAGTTCGTCAATCCGTTCGCGAGATATGCGAGTTTGAAGATAACGAATGCGGGAGAAACCATCAAAATTTTCGCAAGTCTGATACTCGAAACCAATAACTACTATGGCCTAGGGGAAAAATACACATACCCTTGTAATCGGGCGAGTTTCTACTTTCAGATGCAACCGGAATTTCTCGAGTGCGTCAATCCGTTCGCGAGAAATGGGAGTTTGAATTTAAGGAATGGTTGAGAAACCATCAAAATTTTCGCAAGTCTGATACTCGAAACCAATAACTACTATGGGCTACGGCAAAAATGCACATACCGTTGTAACCGAGAGAGTTTCTACTTTCAGATGCAATAGGAAATTCTCGAGTTCGTCAATCCGTTCGCGAGATATGTAAGTGTGAAGTCAAGGAATGGTTGAGAAACCATCAAAACTTTGGCAAGTCTGATACTCGAAACCAATAACTGGAATGGCCTAGGGGAAAAGTACACATACCATTGTAATCGGGCGAGTTTCTACTTTCACATGCAACAGGAATTTCTCGAGTTCGTCAATCCGCTCGCGAGAAATGGGAGTTTGAAGTTAAGGAATGGTTGAGAAACCATCAAAATTTTCGCAAGTCTGATACTCGAAACCAGTGACTACTATGGCCTATGGCAAAAATGCACATACCGTTGTAATAGGGCGAGTTTCTGCTTTCAGATGCAACAGGAACTTCTCGTGTTCGTCAATCCGTTCGCGAGATATGGGAGTTTGAATTTAAGGAATGGTTGATAAACCATCACAATTTTCGCAAGTCTGATACTCAAAACCAATAACTGGAACGGCCTAGGGAAAAAGTACACACACCTTTGTAATCGGGCCAGTTTCTACTTTCAAGTGCAACAGGAATTTCTCGAGTTCGTCAATCCGTTCGCGAGATATGCGAGTTTGAAGATAACGAATGCGTGAGAAACCATCAAAATTTTCGCAAGTCTGATACTCGAAACCAATAACTACTATGGCCTAGGGGAAAAATACACATACCCTTGTAATCGGGCGAGTTTCTACTTTCAGATGCAACAGGAATTTCTCGAGTGCGTCAATCCGTTCGCGAGAAATGGGAGTTTGAATTTAAGGAATGGTTGAGAAACCATCAAAATTTTCGCAAGTCTGATACTCGAAACCAATAACTACTATGGGCTACGGCAAAAATGCACATACCGTTGTAACCGAGAGAGTTTCTGCTTTCAGATGCAATAGGAAATTCTCGAGTTCGTCAATCCGTTCGCGAGATATGTAAGTGTGAAGTTAAGGAATGGTTGAGAAACCATCAAAACTTTGGCAAGTCTGATACTCGAAACCAATAACTGGAATGGCCTAGGGGAAAAGTACACATACCATTGTAATCGGGCGAGTTTCTACTTTCACATGCAACAGGAATTTCTCGAGTTCGTCAATCCGCTCGCGAGAAATGGGAGTTTGAAGTTAAGGAATGGTTGAGAAACCATCAAAATTTTCGCAAGTCTGATACTCGAAACCAGTGACTACTATGGCCTAGGGCAAAAATGCACATACCGTTGTAATCGGGCGAGTTTCTGCTTTCAGATGCAACAGGAATTTCTCGTGTTCGTCAATCCGTTCGCGAGATATGGGAGTTTGAAGTTAAGGAATGGTTGAGAAACCATCAAAATTTTCGCTGGTCTAATACTCGAAACCAATAACTGGAATGGCCTAGGGGAAAAGTACACTCACTATTGTAATCGGGCTAGTTTCGACTTTCAGATGCAACAGGAAATAATCGAGTTCGTCAATCCATTCGCGAGATATGGGAGTTTGAAGTTAAGGATTGCTTGAGAAACCATCAAAATTTTCGCAAGTCTGATACTCGAAACCAATAACTACAAAGGGCTAGGGGAAAAATACACATACCTTTGTAATCGGGCGAGTTTCTACTTTCGGATGCAACAGGAGTTTCTCGAGCTCGTCAATCCGTTCGCCAGGTATGGGAGTTTGAAGTTAAGGAATGGTTGATAAACCATCACAATTTTCGCAAGTCTGATACTCAAAACCAATAACTGGAACGGCCTAGGGGAAAAGTACACGCACCTTTGTAATCGGGCCAGTTTCTACTTTCAAGTGCAACAGGAATTTCACGAGTTCGTCAATCCGTTCGCGAGATATGCGAGTTTGAAGATAACGAATGCTTGAGAAACCATCAAAACTTTGGCAAGTCTGATACTCGAAACCAATAACTGGAATGGCCTAGGGGAAAAGTACTAATACCATTGTAATCGGGCGAGTTTCTACTTTCAGATGCAACAGGAATTTCTCGAGTTCGTCAATCCGCTCGCGAGAAATGGGAGTTTGAAGTTAAGGAATGGTTGAGAAACCATCAAAATTTTCGCAAGTCTGATAAACGAAACCAATAACTATAAAGGCCTAGGGGAAAAATACACATACCTTTGTAATCGGGCTAGTTTCTACTTTCAGATGCAACAGGAATTTCTCGTGTTCGTCAATCCGTTCGCGAGATATGGGAGTTTGAAGTTAAGGAATGGTTGAGAAACCATCAAAATTTTCGCTGGCCTAATACTCGAAACCAATAACTGGAATGGCCTAGGGGAAAAGTACGCACACCATTGTAATCGGGCTAGTTTCTACTTTCAGATGCAACAGAAATTTCTCGAGTTCGTCAATCCGTTCGCGAGATATGCGACTTTGAAGATAACGAATGGTTGAGAAACCATCAAAATGTTCGCAAGTCTAATACTCGAAACCAATAACTACAATGGCCTAGGGGAAAAATACACATACCGTTGTAAACGGGCGAGTTTCTACTTTCAGATGCAACAGGAATTTCTCGAGTTCGTCAATCCGTTCGCGAGATACGGGAGTTTGAAGTTAAGGAATGCTTGAGAAACCATCAAAATTTTCGCAAGTCTGATACTCGAAACCAATAACTACAATGGCCTAGGGGAAAAACACAAATATCTTTGTAATCGGGCGAGTTTCTACTTTCAGATGCAACCGGAATTTCTCGAGTGTGTCAATCCGTTCGCGAGAAATGGGAGTTTGAAGTTAAGGAATGGTTGAGAAACCATCAAAATTTTCGCAAGTCTGATACTCGAAACCAGAGACTACTATGGCCTAGGGCAAAAATGCACATACCGTTGTAGTCGGGCGAGTTTCTACTTTCAGATGCAACAGGAATTTCTCGAGTTCGTCAATCCGCTCGCGAGAAATGGGAGTTTGAAGTTAAGGAATGGTTGAGAAACCATCAAAATTTTCGCTGGTCTAATACTCGAAACCAATAACTGGAATGGCCTAGGGGAAAAGTACACACACTATTGTAATCGAGCTAGTTTCTACTTTCAGATGCAACAGGAAATAATCGAGTTCGTCAATCCATTCGCGAGATATGCGAGTTTGAAGATAACGAATGCTTGAGAAACCATAAAAATTTTCGCAAGTCTGATACTCGAAACCAATAACTACAAAGGGCTAGGGGAAAAATACACATACCTTTGTAATCGGGCGAGTTTCTACTTTCGGATGCAACAGGAATTTCTCGAGCTCGTCAATCCGTTCGCGAGATATGGCAGTTTGAAGTTAAGAAATGGTTGAGTAACCATCACAATTTTAGCAAGTCTGATACTCAAAACCAATAACTGGAACGGCCTAGGGGAAAAGTACACACACCTTTGTAATCGGGCCAGTTTCCACTTTCAAGTGCAACAAGAATTTCTCGAGTTCGTCAATCCGTTCGCGAGATATGGGAGTTTGAAGATAACGAATGGTTGAGAAAACAACAAAATTTTCGCAGGTCTGATGCTCGAAACCAATAACTGGAATGGCCTAGGGGAAAAGTACGCACACCATTCTAATCGGTCGAGCTTGTACTTTCAGATACAACAGGAATTTCTCGAGTTGGTCAATGCGTTCGCGAGGTATGGGACTTTGAAGTTAAGGAATGCTTGAGAAACCATGAAAATTTTCGCACGTCTGATACTCGAAACCAGTAACTACTATGGCCTAGGGCAAAAATGCACATACCGTTGTAATCGGGCGAGATCCTGCTTTCAGATGCAACACGAATTTCACGAGTGCGTCAATCCGTTCGCGAGAAATGGGAGTTTGAAGTTAAGGAATGGTTGAGAAACCATCAAAATTTTCGCAAGTGTGATACTCGAAGCCAATAAATGGAATGGCCTAGGGGAAAAGTACATGCACCATTGTAATGGGGCGAGTTTCTACTATCAGATACAACAGGAATTTCTCGAGTTCGTCAATCCGTTCGCGAGATATGGGAGTTTAAAGTTAAGGAATGATTCAGAGACCATCACAATTTTCGAAAGTCTGATGCTCGAAACCAATAACTACTATGGCCTAGGGGAAAAACACACATACCTTTGTAATCGGGCGAGTTTCTACTTTCAGATACAACAGGAATTTCTCGAGTTCGTCAATCCGTTCGCGAGATATGGGAGTTCCAAATTAAGGAATGGTTGAGAAACCATCCAAATTTTCGCAGTTCTGATGCTCGAAACGAATAACAGGAATGACCTAGGGGAAAAGTACACACACCATTGTAATCGGGCGAGTTTCTACTTTCAGATGCAACAGGAATTTCTCGAGTTCCTCAATCCGTTCGCTAGATACGGGAGTTTGAAGTTAAGGAATGGTTGAGAAACCATCAAAATTTTCGCAAGTCTGATACTCTAAACCAATAACTACAAAGGCCAAGGGAAAAAACACACATATCTTTGTAATCGGGCGAATTTCTACTTTCAGATGCAACAGGAAATAATCGAGTTCGTCAATCCTATCGCGAGATATGGGAGTTTGAAGTTAAGGAATGCTTGAGAAACCATCAAAATTTTCGCAAGTGTGACTCTCGAAACCAATAACTACAAAGCCCTAGGGGAAAAATACACATACCTTTGTAATCGGGCGAGTTTCTGCTTTTAGATGCAACAGGAATTTCCCGAGCTCGTCAATCCGTTCGTGAGATATGGCAGTTTGATATTAAAAAACGGTTGAGAAACCATCAGAATTTTCGCAAGTCGATACTCGATACTCGAAACCAATAACTACAAATCCCTAGGGGAAAAATACACATACCTTTGTAATCGGGCGAGTTTCTGCTTTTGGATGCAACAGGAATTTCTCGAGTTCGTCAATCCGTTCGCGAGATATGGGAGTTTGAATTTAAAGAATGGTTGAGAAACCATCAAAATTTACGCAAGTGTGATACTCGAAACCAATAACTGGAACGGCCTAGGGGAAAAATACACATACCTTTGTAATCGGGCGAGTTTCTACTTTCAGATGCAACAGGAATTTCTCGAGTTCGTCAATCCTTTCGCGAGATATGGGAGTTTGAAGTTAAGGAAAGGTTGAGAAACCATCCAAATTTTCGCAATTCTGATGCTAGAAACGAATAACTGGAACGACCTAGGGAGAAAGTACACACACCATTGTAATCGGTGGACTTTCTACTTTCAGATGAAACAGGAAATAATCGAGTTCGTCAATCCGTTCGGGAGATATGGCAGTTTGAAGTTAAGGAAAGCTTGAGAAACCATCCAAATTTTCGCAAGTCTGATACTCGAAACCAATAACTACTATGGCCTAGGACGAAAATACGCATACCGTTATAGTAGGACGAGTTTCTGCTTTCAGATGCAATAGGAATTTCTCGTGCTCGTCAATCCGTTCGCGAGATATGGGAGTTTGAAGTTAAGGAATGCTTGAGAAACCATCACAATTTTCGCAAGTCTGACACTCGAAACCAATAACTACCATGGCCTAAGGGAAAAATGCACATACCTTTGTAATCGAGCGAGTTTCTACTTTCAGATGCAATAGGAATTTCTCGTGTTCGTAAATCCGTTCGCGAGATGTGGGAGTTTGAAGTTAAGGAATGGTTGAGGATCCATCAAAATTTTCGCAAGTGTGATACTCGAAACCAATAACTGGAACGGCCTAGGGGAAAATTACACACACCATTGTAATGGGGCGAGTTTCTACTTTCAGATGCAACAGGAATTTCTCGAGTTCGTCAATCCGTTCGCGAGATATGGGAGTTTGAATTTAAAAAATGGTTGAGAGACCATCAAAATTTTCGCAAGTGTGATACTCGAAACCAATAACTGGAACGGCCTAGGGGAAAAGTACACACACCATTGTAATCGGTCTACTTTCTACTTTCTGATGCAACAGGAATTTCTCGAGTTCGTCAATCTGTTCGCGAGATATGGGAGTTTGAAATTAAGGAATGGTTGAGAAACAATCCAAATTTTTGCAGTTCTGATGCTCGAAACGAATAACTGGAATGACCTAGGGGAAAAGTACACACCACATTGTAATCGGTCGACTTTCTACTTTCAGATGCAACAGGAAATAATCGAGTTCGTCAATCCGTTCGCGAGATATGGGAGTTTGAAGTTAAGGAATGCTTGAGAAACCATCAATATTTTCGCAAGTCTGATACTCGAAACCAATAACTACAAAGGCCTAGGGGAAAAATACGCATACCTTTCTAATCGGGCAAGTTTCTACTTTCAGATGCAACAGGAGCTTCTCGAGTTCGCCAATCCGTTCGCGTGGTATCGGAGATTGAAGTTAAGGAATGGTTGAGAAACCATCAAAATTTTCGCAAGTCTGATACTCGAAACCAATAACTACAAAGGCCTAGGATAAAAATTCTCCTACCCCTGTAATCACGCGAGTTTCTACTTTCAGATGCAACAGGAATTTCTCGAGCTCGTCAATCCGTTCGCGAGATATGGGAGTTTGAAGTTAAGGAATGCTTGAGAAACCATCAAAATTTTCGCAAGTCTGATACTCGAAACCAATAACTACTATGGCCTAGGACGAAAATACGCATACCGTTATAGTAGGACGAGTTTCTGCTTTCAGATGCAATAGGAATTTCTCGTGCTCGTCAATCCGTTCGCGAGATATGGGAGTTTGAAGTTAAGGAATGCTTGAGAAACCATCACAATTTTCGCAAGTCTGACACTCGAAACCAATAACTACCATGGCCTAAGGGAAAAATGCACATACCTTTGTAATCGAGCGAGTTTCTACTTTCAGATGCAATAGGAATTTCTCGTGTTCGTAAATCCGTTCGCGAGATGTGGGAGTTTGAAGTTAAGGAATGGTTGAGGATCCATCAAAATTTTCGCAAGTGTGATACTCGAAACCAATAACTGGAACGGCCTAGGGGAAAATTACACACACCATTGTAATGGGGCGAGTTTCTACTTTCAGATGCAACAGGAATTTCTCGAGTTCGTCAATCCGTTCGCGAGATATGGGAGTTTGAATTTAAAAAATGGTTGAGAGACCATCAAAATTTTCGCAAGTGTGATACTCGAAACCAATAACTGGAACGGCCTAGGGGAAAAGTACACACACCATTGTAATCGGTCTACTTTCTACTTTCTGATGCAACAGGAATTTCTCGAGTTCGTCAATCTGTTCGCGAGATATGGGAGTTTGAAATTAAGGAATGGTTGAGAAACAATCCAAATTTTTGCAGTTCTGATGCTCGAAACGAATAACTGGAATGACCTAGGGGAAAAGTACACACCACATTGTAATCGGTCGACTTTCTACTTTCAGATGCAACAGGAAATAATCGAGTTCGTCAATCCGTTCGCGAGATATGGGAGTTTGAAGTTAAGGAATGCTTGAGAAACCATCAATATTTTCGCAAGTCTGATACTCGAAACCAATAACTACAAAGGCCTAGGGGAAAAATACGCATACCTTTCTAATCGGGCAAGTTTCTACTTTCAGATGCAACAGGAGCTTCTCGAGTTCGCCAATCCGTTCGCGTGGTATCGGAGATTGAAGTTAAGGAATGGTTGAGAAACCATCAAAATTTTCGCAAGTCTGATACTCGAAACCAATAACTACAAAGGCCTAGGATAAAAATTCTCCTACCCCTGTAATCACGCGAGTTTCTACTTTCAGATGCAACAGGAATTTCTCGAGCTCGTCAATCCGTTCGCGAGATATGGGAGTTTGAAGTTAAGGAATGCTTGAGAAACCATCAAAATTTTCGCAAGTCTGATACTCGAAACCAATAACTACTATGGCCTAGGACGAAAATACGCATACCGTTATAGTAGGACGAGTTTCTGCTTTCAGATGCAATAGGAATTTCTCGTGCTCGTCAATCCGTTCGCGAGATATGGGAGTTTGAAGTTAAGGAATGCTTGAGAAACCATCACAATTTTCGCAAGTCTGACACTCGAAACCAATAACTACCATGGCCTAAGGGAAAAATGCACATACCTTTGTAATCGAGCGAGTTTCTACTTTCAGATGCAATAGGAATTTCTCGTGTTCGTAAATCCGTTCGCGAGATGTGGGAGTTTGAAGTTAAGGAATGGTTGAGGATCCATCAAAATTTTCGCAAGTATGATACTCGAAACCAATAACTGGAACGGCCTAGGGGAAAATTACACACACCATTGTAATGGGGCGAGTTTCTACTTTCAGATGCAACAGGAATTTCTCGAGTTCGTCAATCCGTTCGCGAGATATGGGAGTTTGAATTTAAAAAATGGTTGAGAAACCATCAAAATTTTCGCAAGTGTGATACTCGAAACCAATAACTGGAACGGCCTAGGGGAAAAGTACACACACCATTGTAATCGGGAAAGTTTCTGGTTTCAGATGCAACAGGAATTCCTCGAGTGCGTCAATCCGTTCGCGAGATATGGGAGTTTGAAGTTAAGGAATGGTTGTGAGACCATCACAATTTTCGGATGTCTGATACTCGAAACCAACAACCACTATGGCCTAGGGGAAAAATACACATACCTTTGTAATCGGGCGAGTTTCTACTCTCAGATGCAACAGGAATTTCTCGAGTTCGTCAATCCTTTCGCGAGATATGGGAGTTTGAAGTTAAGGAATATTTGAGAAACCATCAAAATTTTCGCAAGTCTGATACTCGAAACCAATAACTACAAAGGCTTAGGGGAAAAAAACACATACCCTAGTAATCGGGCGAGATTCTACTTTCAGATGCAGCAGGAATTTCTCGAGTTCGTCAATCCGTTCGCGAGATTTGGGAGTTTGAATTTAAGGAATGGTTGAGAAACCATCAAAATTTTCGCAAGTATGATACTCGAAACCAACAACTACTATGGCCTAGGGGAAAAATACACATACCTTTGTAATCGGGCGAGAATCTACTTTCAGATGCAACAGGAATTTCTCGAGTTCGTCAATCCTTTCGCGAGATATGGGAGTTTGAAGTTAAGGAATGGTTGAGAAACCATCAAAATTTTCGCAATTCTGATGCTAGAAACGAATAACTGGAATGACCTAGGGAAAAAGTACACCCACCATTGTAATCGGTCTACTTTCTACTTTCAGATGCAACAGGAAATAATCGAGTTCGTCAATCCGTTCGCGAGATATGGCAGTTTGAAGTTAAGGAAAGCTTGAGAAACCATCAAAATTTTCGCAAGTCTGATACTCGAAACCAATAACTACAAAGGCCTAGGATAAAAATTCTCCTACCCCTGTAATCACGCGTGTTTCTACTTTCAGATGCAACAGGAATTTCTCGTGCTCGTCAATCCGTTCGCGAGATATGGGAGTTTGAAGTTAAGGAATGCTTGAGAAACCATCACAATTTTCGCAAGTGTGACTCTCGAAACCAATAACTACAAATCCCTAGGGGAAAAATACACATACCTTTGTAATCGGGCGAGTTTCTGCTTTTAGATGCAACAGGAGTTTCCCGAGTTCATCAATCCGTTCGCGAGACATGGGAGTTTGATATTAAAAAACGGTTGAGAAACCATCAAAATTTTCGCAAGTCGATACTCGATACTCGAAACCAATAACTACAAATCCCTAGGGGAAAAATACACATACCTTTGTAATCGGGCGAGTTTCTGCTTTTAGATGCAACAGGAATTTCTCGAGTTCGTCAATCCGTTCGCGAGATATGGGAGTTTGAATTTAAAGAATGGTTGAGAAACCATCAAAATTTTCGCAAGTGTGATACTCGAAACCAATAACTGGAACGGCCTAGGGGAAAAATACACATACCTCTATAATCGGGCGAGTTTCTACTTTCAGATGCAACAGGAATTTCTCGAGTTCGTCAATCCTTTCGCGATATATGGGAGTTTGAAGTTAAGGAAAGGTTGAGAAACCATCCAAATTTTCGCAAGTCTGATACTCGAAACCAATAACTACAATGGCCTAGTGGAAAAATACACATACCGTTGTAATCGGGCGAGTTTCTGCTTTCAGATGCAACAGGAATTTCTCGAGTTCGTCAATCAGTTCGCGAGATAAGGGTGTTTGAAGTTAAGGAATCGTTGAGAAACCATCACAATTTTCGCAAGTCTGATACTCGAAACCAATAACTACAAAGGCCTACGGGAAAATACACATAGCTTTGTAATCGGGCGAGTTTCTACTTTCAGATGCAACAGGAATTTCTCGAGTTCGTCAATCCGTTCGCGAGGTATGGGAGTTTGAAGTTAAGGAATGGTTGAGAAACCATCAAAATTTTCGCTGGTCTGATACTCAAAACCAATAACTAGAATGGCGTAGGGGAAAAGTACACACACCTTTGTATCGGGAGAGTTTCTACTTTCAGATGCAACAGGAATTTCTCGAGTTCGTCATTCCGTTCACGAGATATGGGAGTTTGAAGTTAAGGAATGGTTGAGAAACCATCAAAATTTTCGCAAGTCTGATACTCGAAACCAATAACTACAATGGCCTAGGGGAAAAATACACATACCGTTGTAAACGGGCGAGTTTCTACTTTCAGATGCAACAGGAATTTCTCGAGTTCGTCATTCCGTTCGCGAGATATGGGAGTTTGAAGTTAAGGAATGGTTGAGAAACCACAAATATTTTCGCAAGTCTGATACTCGAAACCAATAACGGGAATGGCCTAGGGGAAAAGTACAAACACCATTGTAATCGCGCGAGTTTCCACTTTCAGATGCAACAGGAACTTCTGGAGTTCGTCAATCCGTTCGCGAGATATGGGAGCATGATGTTAAGGAATGGTTGAGAAAACATCAAAATTTCCGTAAGTCTGATACTCGAAACCAGTAACTGGAATGGCCTAGGGGAAAAGTACAAACACCATTGTAATCGGGCGAGTTTCCACTTTCAGATGCAACAGGAATTTCTGGAGTTCGTCAATCCGTTCGCGAGATATGGAAGCTTGAAGTTAAGAAATGGTTGAGAAACCCTCAAAATTTCCGTATGTCTGATACTCGAAACCAATAACTACAATGGCCTAGGGGGAAAATACACATAGCGTTGCAATCGGGCGGGTTTCTACTTTCATATGCAACAGGAATTTCTCGAGTTCGTCATTCCGTTCGCGAGATATGTGAGTTTGAAGTTACGGAATGTTTGAGAAACCATCAAAATTGTCGCTGGTCTGATACTCGAAACCTATAACTGGAATGGCCTAGGGGAAAAGTACACACACCTTTGTAATCGGGCGAGTTTCTACTTTCAGATGCAACAGGAATTTCTCGAGGTCGTCATTCCGTTCGCGAAAAATGGGAGTTTGGAGTTAAGGAGTGGTTGAGAAACCATCAAAATTTTCGCAAGTCTGATACTCGAAACCAATAACTACAAAGGCCTAGGGGAAAAGTACACACACCATTGTAATCGGGCGAGTTTCTACTTTCAGATGCAACAGGAATTTCTCGAGTTCGTCATTCCGTTCGCGAGATATGGGAGTTTGAAGTTACGAAAGGTTTGACAAACCATCAAAATTTTCGCTGGTCTGATACTCGAAAACTATAACTGGAATGGCCTAGGGGAAAAATTCACATAGCTTTGTAATCGGGCGCGTTTCTACTTTCAGATGCAACAGGAATTTCTCGAGTTCGTCAATCCGTTCGCGAGATAAGACAGCTTGAAGTTACGGAATGGTTGAGAAACCATCAAAATTTTCGCTGTTCTGATACTCGAAACCTATAACTGGAATCGCCTATGGGAAAAGTACACACACCTTTGTAATCGGGCGAATTCCTACTTTCAGATGCAACAGGAATTTCTCGAGTTCGTCATTCCGTTCGCGAGATATGGTAGTTTGAAGTTAAGGAATGGTTGAGAAACCAACAAAATTTTCGCAATTCTGATACTCGAAACCAATAACTACAAAGGCCTAGGGGAAAAATACACCTAGCTTTGTAATCGGGCGAGTTTCTACTTTCAGGTGCAACAGGAATTTCTCGAGTTCGTCAATCCGTTCGCGAGATATGGGAGTTTCAAGTTAGGGAATGGTTGAGAAACCATCAAAATTTTCGCTGGTCTGATACTCAAAACCAATAACTAGAATGGACCAGGGGAAAAGTACACACACCTTTGTAATCGGGCGAGTTTCTACTTTCAGATGCAACAGGAATTTCTCAAGTTCGTCATTCCGTTCGAGAGATATGGGAGCTTGAAGTTAAGGAATGTTTGAGAAACCATCAAAATTGTCGCTGGTCTGATACTCGAAACCTATAACTGGAATGGCCTAGGGGAAAAGTACACACACCTTTGTAATCGGGCGAGTTTCTGCTTTCAGATGCAACAGGAATTTCGGGAGTTCGTCAATCCGTTCGCGAGATATGGGAGTTTGAAGTCAAGGAGTGGTTTGGAAACCATCAAAAATTTCGCAAGTCTGATACTCGAATCCAATTACTACAATGGCCTAGAGGAAAAATACACATACCGTTGTAATCGGGCGAGTTTCTGCTTTCAGATGCAACAGGAATTTCTCGAGTTCGTCAATCCGGTCGCGAGATAAGGGAATTTGAAATTAAGGAATCGTTGAGAAACCATCACAATTTTCGCAAGTCTGATTTTCGAAACCAATAACTACAAAGGCCTGAGGGAAAAACACACATAGCTTTGTAATCGGGCGAGTTTCTACTTTCAGATGCAACAGGAACTTCTCGAGTTCGCCAATCCGTTCGCGAGATATGGGAGCGTGAAGTTAAAGAATGGTTGAGAAACAATCAAAATTTTCGCAAGTCTGATACTCGAAACCAATAACTACAGAGGCCTAGGGGAAAAATTCACATAGCTTTGTAATCGGGCGAGTTCTACTTTCAGATGCAACAGGAATTTCTCGAGTTCGTCAATCCGTTCGCGAGATAAGACAGTTTGAAGTTAAGGAATGGTTGAGAAACCATCAAAATTTTCGCTGGACTGATACTCGAAACCTATAACTGGAATGGCCTAGGGGAAAAGTACACACACCTTTGTAATCGGGCGGGATTCTACTTTCAGATGCAACAGGAATTTCTCAAGTTCGTCATTCCGTTCGCGAGATATGGTAGTTTGAAGTTAAGGAATGGTTGAGAAACCAACAAAATTTTCGCAATTCTGATACTCGAAACCAAAAACTGGAATGGCCTAGGGGAAAAGTACACACACCGTTGTGATCGGGCGTGTTTCTACTTTCAGATGCAACAGGAATTTCTCGAGTTCGTCATTCCGTTCGCGAGATATGGTAGTTTGAAGTTAAGGTATGGTTGAGAAACCAACAAAATTTTCGCAATTCTGATACTCGAAACCAATAACTACAAAGGCCTAGGGGAAAAATACACATAGCTTTGTAATCGGGCGAGTTTCTACTTTCAGGTGCAACAGGAATTTCTCGAGTTCGTCAATCCGTTCGCGAGATATGGGAGTTTCAAGTTAAGGAATGGTTGAGAAACCATCAAATTTTCGCTGGTCTGATACTCCAAACCAATAACTGGAATGGCCTAGGGGAAAAGTACACACACCTTTGTAATCGGGCGAGTTTCTACTTTCAGATGCAGCAGGAATTTCTCAAGTTCGTCATTCCGTTCGCGAGATATGGTAGTTTGAAGTTAAGGAATGGTTGAGAAACCAACAAAATTTTCGCAATTCTGATACTCGCAACCATAACTGGAATGGCCTAGGGGAAAAGTACACACACCTTTGTAATCGGGCGAATTCCTACTTTCAGATGCAACAGGAATTTCTCGAGTTCGTCATTCCGTTCGCGAGATATGGTAGTTTGAAGTTAAGGAATGGTTGAGAAACCAACAAAATTTTCGCAATTCTGATACTCGAAACCAATAACTACAAAGGCCTAGGGGAAAAATACACCTAGCTTTGTAATCGGGCGAGTTTCTACTTTCAGGTGCAACAGGAATTTCTCGAGTTCGTCAATCCGTTCGCGAGATATGGGAGTTTCAAGTTAGGGAATGGTTGAGAAACCATCAAAATTTTCGCTGGTCTGATACTCAAAACCAATAACTAGAATGGACCAGGGGAAAAGTACACACACCTTTGTAATCGGGCGAGTTTCTACTTTCAGATGCAACAGGAATTTCTCAAGTTCGTCATTCCGTTCGAGAGATATGGGAGCTTGAAGTTAAGGAATGTTTGAGAAACCATCAAAATTGTCGCTGGTCTGATACTCGAAACCTATAACTGGAATGGCCTAGGGGAAAAGTACACACACCTTTGTAATCGGGCGAGTTTCTGCTTTCAGATGCAACAGGAATTTCGGGAGTTCGTCAATCCGTTCGCGAGATATGGGAGTTTGAAGTCAAGGAGTGGTTTGGAAACCATCAAAAATTTCGCAAGTCTGATACTCGAATCCAATTACTACAATGGCCTAGAGGAAAAATACACATACCGTTGTAATCGGGCGAGTTTCTGCTTTCAGATGCAACAGGAATTTCTCGAGTTCGTCAATCCGGTCGCGAGATAAGGGAATTTGAAATTAAGGAATCGTTGAGAAACCATCACAATTTTCGCAAGTCTGATTTTCGAAACCAATAACTACAAAGGCCTGAGGGAAAAACACACATAGCTTTGTAATCGGGCGAGTTTCTACTTTCAGATGCAACAGGAACTTCTCGAGTTCGCCAATCCGTTCGCGAGATATGGGAGTGTGAAGTTAAAGAATGGTTGAGAAACAATCAAAATTTTCGCAAGTCTGATACTCGAAACCAATAACTACAGAGGCCTAGGGGAAAAATTCACATAGCTTTGTAATCGGGCGAGTTCTACTTTCAGATGCAACAGGAATTTCTCGAGTTCGTCAATCCGTTCGCGAGATAAGACAGTTTGAAGTTAAGGAATGGTTGAGAAACCATCAAAATTTTCGCTGGACTGATACTCGAAACCTATAACTGGAATGGCCTAGGGGAAAAGTACACACACCTTTGTAATCGGGCGGGATTCTACTTTCAGATGCAACAGGAATTTCTCAAGTTCGTCATTCCGTTCGCGAGATATGGTAGTTTGAAGTTAAGGAATGGTTGAGAAACCATCAAAATTTTCGCAATTCTGATACTCGAAACCAAAAACTGGAATGGCCTAGGGGAAAAGTACACACACCATTGTGATCGGGCGTGTTTCTACTTTCAGATGCAACAGGAATTTCTCGAGTTCGTCATTCCGTTCGCGAGATATGGTAGTTTGAAGTTAAGGTATGGTTGAGAAACCAACAAAATTTTCGCAATTCTGATACTCGAAACCAATAACTACAAAGGCCTAGGGGAAAAATACACATAGCTTTGTAATCGGGCGAGTTTCTACTTTCAGATGCAATAGGAACTTCTCGAGATGGTCAATCCGTTCGCGAGATATGGGAGTTTCAAGTTAAGGAATGGTTGAGAAACCATCAAATTTTCGCTGGTCTGATACTCCAAACCAATAACTGGAATGGCCTAGGGGGAAAAGTACACACACCTTTGTAATCGGGCGAGTTTCTACTTTCAGATGCAGCAGGAATTTCTCAAGTTCGTCATTCCGTTCGCGAGATATGGTAGTTTGAAAGTTAAGGAATGGTTGAGAAACCAACAAAATTTTCGCAATTCTGATACTCGCAACCATAACTGGAATGGCCTAGGGGAAAAGTACACACACCATTGTGATCGGGCGTGTTTCTACTTTCAGATGCAACAGGAATTGCTCGAGTTCGTCGATCCGTTCGCGAGATATGGGAGTTTGAAAAGGAATCGTTGAGAAACCATCATAATTTACGCAAGTCTTATACTCGAAACCAATAACTACAAAGGCCTGAGGGAAAAATACACATAGCATTGTAATCGGGCGAGTTTCTACTTTCAGATGCAACAGGAATTTCTCGAGTTCGCCAATCCGTTCGCGAGGTATGGGAGTTTGAAGTTAAGGAATCGTTGGGAAACCATCAAAATATTCGCAAGTCTGATACTCGAAACCAATAACTACAAAGGCCTAGGGGAAAAATACACATAGCTTTGTAATCGGGCGAGTTTCTACTTTCAGGTGCAACAGGAATTTCTCGAGTTCGTCAATCCGTTCGCGAGATATGGGAGTTTGAAGTTAAGGAATGATTGAGAAACCATCAAAATTTTTGCGCTGGTCTGATACTCGAAACCTATAACTGGAATGGCCAACGGGAAAAGTACACACACCTTCGTAATCGGGCGAGTTTCTACTTTCAGACGCAACAGGAATTTCTCGAGTTCGCCAATCCGTTCGCGAGGTATGGGAGTTTGAAGTTAAGGAATCCTTGAGAAACCATCATAATTTTCGCAAGTCTGATACTCGAAACCAATAACTACAAAGGCATGAGGGAAAAATACACATAGCTTTGTAATCGGGCGAGATTCTACTTTCAGATGCAACAGGAATTTCTCGAGTTCGTCAATCCGTTCGAGAGATATGGGAGTTTGAAGTTAAGGAATGGTTGAGAAACCATCAAAATTTTCGCAAGTCTGATACTCGAAACCAATAACTGGAATGGCCTAGGGGAAAAGTTACAAACACCATTGTAATTGGGCGAGTTTCCACTTTCAGATGCAACAGGAATTTCTGGAGTTCGTCAATCCGTTCGCGAGATATGGGAGTTTGAAGTTAAGGAGTGGTTGGGAAACCATCAAAATTTTCCCAAGTCTGATAATCGATACCAATGACTACTATGGCCTACGGCAAGAATGCACATACCGTTGTAATCGGGCGAGTTTCTGCTTTCAGATGCAATAGGAAATTCTCGAGTACGTCAATCCGTTCGAGAGATATGGGAGTTTGAAGTTAAGCAATGGTTGAGAAACCATCAAAATTTTCGCTGGTCTGATACTCAAAACCAATAACTGGAATGACCTAGGGGAAAAGTACACACACCTTTGTAATCGGGCGAGTTTCTACTTTCAGATGCAACAGGAATTTCTCGAGTTCGTCAATCCGTTCGCGAGATATGGGAGTCTGGAGTTAAGAGACGGTTGAGAAACTATCAAAATTTTCGCAATTCTGATGCTAGAAACGAATAACTGTAATGGCCTAGGGGAAAAGAACACATACCGTTGCAATCGGGCGAATTTCTACTTTCAGATGCAACAGGAATTTTTCGGATTCATCAATCCACTCGCGAGATATGGGAGTTTGAAGTTAAGGAATGGTTGAGAAACCATCAAAATTTTCGCTGGTCTGATACTCGAAACCTATAACTGGAACGGCCTAGGGGAAAAGCTCACACACCAACGTAATCGGGAGAGTTTCTACTTTCAGATGCAACAGGAATTTCTCGAGTTCGTCAATCCGTTCGCGAGATATGGGAGTTAGAAGTTAAGCAATGGTTGAGAAACCATCAAAAGTTTCGCAAGTCTGATACTCGAAACCAATAACAACAATGGCCTAGGTAAAAAATACACACACCTTTGTAATCGGGCGACTTTCTGCTTTCAGGTGCAGCAGGAATTTATCGAGTTTGTCAATCCGTTCGCGAGATATGGGAGTTTGAAGTTAAGGAATGGTTGAGAAACCATCAAAGTTTTCGCAAGTCTCATACTCGAAACCAATAACTATTATACTATTGCCTAGGGCAAAAATACACATACCGTTGTAATCGGGCGACTTTCTACTTTCAGATGCAAGAGGAATTTCTCGAGTTCGTCAATCCGTTCGCGAGATATGGGAGTGTGAAGTTAAGGAATGGTTGTGGAACCATCAAAATTTTCGCAAGTCTGATACTCGAAACTAATAACTACAATGGCCTAGGAGAAAAATACACATACCGTTGTAATCGGGCGAGCTTCTGTTTTCAGATGCAACAGGAATTTTTCGAGTTCGTCAATACGTTCGCAAGATATGGGAGTTTGAAGTTAAGGAATGGTTGAGAAACCATCAAACTTTCCGATGGTCTGATACTCGAGACCTATCACTGGAATGGCCTAGCGGAAAAGTACACACACCATTGTAATCGGGCGAGTTTCTACTTTCAGATGCAACAGGAATATCTCGAGTTCGTCAATCCGTTCGCGAGATGTGGGAGTTTGAAGTTAAGGAATGGTTGAGAAACCATCAAAGTTTTCGCAAGTCTGATACTCCAAACCAATAACTACTATCGCCTAGGGCAAAAATACACACACCATTGTAATCGGGCGAGTTTCTACTTTCAGATGCAACAGGAATATCTCGAGTTCGTCAATCCGTTCGCGAGATGTGGGAGTTTGAAGTTAAGGAATGGTTGTGGAACCATCAAAATTTTCGCAAGTCTGATACTCGAAACTAATAACTACAATGGCCTAGGAGAAAAATACACATACCGTTGTAATCGGGCGAGCTTCTGTTTTCAGATGCAACAGAAATATCTCGAGTTCGTCAATACGTTCGCAAGATATGGGAGTTTGAAGTTAAGGAATGGTTGAGAAACCATCAAACTTTCCGATGGTCTGATACTCGAGACCTATAACTGGAATGGCCTAGCGGAAAAGTACACACACCATTGTAATCGGGCGAGTTTCTACTTTCAGATGCAACAGGAATATCTCGAGTTCGTCAATCCGTTCGCGAGATGTGGGAGTTTGAAGTTAAGGAATGGTTGAGAAACCATCAAAGTTTTCGCAAGTCTGATACTCCAAACCAATAACTACTATCGCCTAGGGCAAAAATACACACACCATTGTAATCGGGCGAGTTTCTACTTTCAGATGCAACAGGAATATCTCGAGTTCGTCAATCCGTTCGCGAGATGTGGGAGTTTGAAGTTAAGGAATGGTTGAGAAACCATCAAAATTTTCGCAAGTCTGATACTAGAAACCAATAACTGGAATGGCCTAGGGCAAAAGTACACACACCATTGTAATCGGGCGAGTTTCCACTTTCAGATGCAACAGGAATTTCTCGAGTTCGCCAATCCGTTCGCGAGGTATGGGAGTTTGAAGTTAAGGAATCGTAGAGGAACCATCAAAATTTTCGCAAGTCTGATTCTCGAAATCAATAACTGGAATGGCCTAGGGGAAAAGTACACACGCCATTGTAATCGGGCGACATTCTACTTTCAGATGCAACAGGGATTTCTCGAGTTCGTCAATCCGTTCGCGAGATATAGGAGTTAGAAGTTAAGGAATAGTTGAGAAACCATCAAAATTTTCGCAAGTCTGATTCCCGAAACCAAGAACTACAAAGGCCTAGGGGAATAATACACATACCGTTGTAATCGTGCGAGTTTCTACTTTAGGATGCAACAGGAATTTCTCGAGTTCGTCAATCCGTTCGCGAGATATGGGCGTTCGAAGATAAGGAATAGTTGAGGAACCATCAAAATTTTCGCAAGTCTGATACTCGAAACCAATAACTGGAATGGGCTAGGGGAAAAGTACACATACCGTTGAAATCGGGCGAGTTTCTGCTTTCAGATGCAATAGGAACTTCTCGAGATGGTCAATCCGTTCGCGAGATATGGGAGTGTGAAGATAAGGAATGGTTGAGAAACCATCAAATTTTTGCAAGTCTGATACTCGAAACCAATAACTACTATTGCCTAGGGGAAAAGTACACACACCATTGTATTCGGGCGAGTTTCTACTTTCAGATGCAACAGAAATATCTCGAGTTCGTCAATCCGTTCGCGAGATATGGGACTTTGAAGTTAAGGAATGGTTGAGAAACCATCAAAATTTTCGCTGGTCTGTTACTCGAAACCGATAACTACTATTTCATAGGGCAATTATACACACAGCGTTGTAGTCAGGCGAGTTTCTGCTTACATATGCAACAGGAATTTCTCGAGTTCGTCAAACCGTTCGCGAGATATGGGAGTTTGAAATTAAGGAATGGTTGAGATACCATCAAAATTTTCGCAAGTCTGATACTCGAAACCAATAACTACAAAGTCCTAGGGGAAAAATACACATACCGTTGTAATCGGACGAGTTTCTGTTTCAGACGCAACAGGAATTTCTCCAGTTCGTCAATCTGTTCGCGAGATATGGCAGTTTGAAGTTAAGGAATGGTTGAGAAACCATCAAAATTTTCGCAAGTCTGATACTCGAAACCAATAACTACAAAGACCTAGGGGAAAAATACACATACCGTTGTAATCGGGCGAGTTTCTGCTTTCAGATGCAACAGGAATTACTCGAGATCGTCAATCTGCTCGCGAGATATGGGAGTTTGGAGTTAAGGAACGGTTGAGAAACCATCACAATTTTCGCAAGTCTGATACTCGAAACCAATAACTACTATGGCCTACGGCAAAAATACACATACCGTTGTAATTGGGCGAGATTCTAATTTCAGATGCAACAGGAATTTCTCCAGTTCGTCAATCTGTTCGCGAGATATGGCAGTTTGAAGTTAAGGAATGGTTGAGAAACCATCAAAATTTTCGCAAGTCTGATACTCGAAACCAATAACTACTATGGCCTAGGGGAAAAGTACACACACCGTTGTAATCGGGCGAGTTTCTACTTTCAGATGCAACAGAAATATCTCGAGTTCGTCAATCCGTTCGCGAGATATGGGACTTTGAAGTTAAGGAATAGTTGAGAAACCATCAAAATTTTCGCAAGTCTGATTCCCGAAACCAAGAACTACAAAGGCCTAGGGGAATAATACACATACCGTTGTAATCGTGCGAGTTTCTACTTTAGGATGCAACAGGAATTTCTCGAGTTCGTCAATCCGTTCGCGAGATATGGGCGTTCGAAGATAAGGAATAGTTGAGGAACCATCAAAATTTTCGCAAGTCTGATACTCGAAACCAATAACTGGAATGGGCTAGGGGAAAAGTACACATACCGTTGAAATCGGGCGAGTTTCTGCTTTCAGATGCAATAGGAACTTCTCGAGATGGTCAATCCGTTCGCGAGATATGGGAGTGTGAAGATAAGGAATGGTTGAGAAACCATCAAAATTTTTGCAAGTCTGATACTCGAAACCAATAACTACTATTGCCTAGGGGAAAAGTACACACACCATTGTATTCGGGCGAGTTTCTACTTTCAGATGCAACAGAAATATCTCGAGTTCGTCAATCCGTTCGCGAGATATGGGACTTTGAAGTTAAGGAATGGTTGAGAAACCATCAAAATTTTCGCTGGTCTGTTACTCGAAACCGATAACTACTATTTCATAGGGCAATTATACACACAGCGTTGTAGTCAGGCGAGTTTCTGCTTACATATGCAACAGGAATTTCTCGAGTTCGTCAAACCGTTCGCGAGATATGGGAGTTTGAAATTAAGGAATGGTTGAGATACCATCAAAATTTTCGCAAGTCTGATACTCGAAACCAATAACTACAAAGTCCTAGGGGAAAAATACACATACCGTTGTAATCGGACGAGTTTCTGTTTCAGACGCAACAGGAATTTCTCCAGTTCGTCAATCTGTTCGCGAGATATGGCAGTTTGAAGTTAAGGAATGGTTGAGAAACCATCAAAATTTTCGCAAGTCTGATACTCGAAACCAATAACTACAAAGACCTAGGGGAAAAATACACATACCGTTGTAATCGGGCGAGTTTCTGCTTTCAGATGCAACAGGAATTACTCGAGATCGTCAATCTGCTCGCGAGATATGGGAGTTTGGAGTTAAGGAACGGTTGAGAAACCATCACAATTTTCGCAAGTCTGATACTCGAAACCAATAACTACTATGGCCTACGGCAAAAATACACATACCGTTGTAATTGGGCGAGATTCTAATTTCAGATGCAACAGGAATTTCTCCAGTTCGTCAATCTGTTCGCGAGATATGGCAGTTTGAAGTTAAGGAATGGTTGAGAAACCATCAAAATTTTCGCAAGTCTGATACTCGAAACCAATAACTACTATGGCCTAGGGGAAAAGTACACACACCGTTGTAATCGGGCGAGTTTCTACTTTCAGATGCAACAGAAGTATCTCGAGTTCGTCAATCCGTTCGCGAGATATGGGACTTTGAAGTTAAGGAATGGTTGAGAAACCATCAAAATTTTCGCAAGTCGGATACTCGAAACCAATAACTACTATTTCATAGGGCAATTATACACACAGCGTTGTAGTCAGGCGAGTTTCTGCTTACATATGCAACAGGAATTTCTCGAGTTCGTCAATCCGTTCGCGAGATATGGGAGTTTGAAATTAAGGAATGGTTGAGATACCATCAAAATTTTTGCAAGTCTGATACACGAAACCAATAACTACAAAGGCCTAGGGGAAAAATACACACACCATTGTAATCGGGCGAGTTTCTACTTTCAGATGCAACAGCAATATCTCGAGTTCGTCAATCCGTTCGCGAGATATGGGAGTTTGGAGTTAAGAGACGGTTGAGAAACCATCAAAATTTTCGCAATTCTAATGCTAGAAACGAATAACTGGAATGGCCTAGGGGAAAAGAACACATACCGCTGCAATCGGGCGAGTTTCTACTTTCAGATGCAACAGGAATTTCTCGAGATCGTCAATCCGTTCGCGAGATAAGACAGTTTGAAGTTGAAGAATCGTTGAGATACCATCAAAATTTTCGCAAGTCTGATACTCGAAACCAATAACTACTATGGCCTAGGGCAAAAACACACACACCGTTGTAATCGGGCGAGTTTGTGCTTTCAGATGCAATAGGAATTTCTCGAGATCGTCAATCTGTTCGCGAAATATGGGAGTTTGGAGTTAAGGAATGGTTGAGAAACCATAAAAATTTTCCCAAGTCTGATACTCGAAATCAATAACTACTATGGCTTAGGGCAAAAACACACACACCGTTGTAATCGGGCGATTTTGTGCTTTCAGATGCAATAGGAAATTCTCGAGTTCGTAAATCCGCTCGCGAGATATGGGAGTTTGAAGTTAAGGAATGGTTGGGAAACCATCAAATTTTCGCAAGTCAGATACTAGAAACCAATAACTGGAATGGCCTAGGGCAAAAGTACACACACCATTGTAATCGGGCGAGTTTCCACTTTCAGATGCAACAGGAATTTCTCAAGTTCGCCAATCCGTTCGCGAGGTATGGGAGTTTGAAGTTAAGGAATCGTTGAGGAACCATCAAAATTTTCGCAAGTCTGATTCTCGAAACCAATAACTGGAATGGCCTAAGGGAAAAGTACACACACCATTGTAATCGGGCGAGTTTCTACTTTCAGATGCAACGGGAATATCTCGAGTTCGTCAATCCGTTCGCGAAATATGGGAGTGTGAAGTTAAGGAATGGTTGAGAAACCATCAAAATTTTCGCAAGTCTGTTACTCGAAACCAATAACTACTATTGCCTAGGGCAAAAATACACATACCGTTGTGATCGGGCGAGTTTCTGCTTTCAGATGCAACAGAAATTTCTCGATTTCGTCAATCCGTTTGCGGGATATGGGAGTTTGAAATTAAGGAATGGTTGACAAACCATCAAAATTTTCGCAAATCTGATACTCGAAAAAAATAACTACTATTGCCTAGGGCAAAAATACACATACCGTTGTGATCGGGCGCATTTCTGCTTTCAGATGCAACAGGAATATCTCGAGTTCGTCAATCCGTTCGCGAGATATGGGAGTGTGAAGTTAAGGAATGGTTGAGAAACCATCAAAATTTTCGCAAATCTGATACTCGAAACCAATAACTGGAATGGCCTAGGGGAAAAGTACACACACCATTGTAATCTGGCGACTTTCTACTTTCAGATGCAAAAGGAACTTCTCGAGTTCGTCAATCCGTTTGCGGGATATGGGAGTTTGAAATTAAGGAATGGTTGAGAAACCATCAAAACATTCGCAAGTCTGATACTCGAAACCAATGACTGGAATGGCCCAGGGGAAAAGTACACACACCATTGTAATCGGGCGACTTTTTTACTTTCAGATGCAACAGGAATTTCTCGAGTTCGTCAATCCGTTCGCGAGATATGGGCGTTCGAAGATAAGGAATGGTTGAGAAACCATCAAAATTTTCGCAAGTCTGATACTCGAAATCAATAACTGGAATGGGCTAGGGGAAAAGTACACATACCGTTGAAATCGGGCGAGTTTCTGCTTTCAGATGCAATAGGAACTTCTCGAGATGGTCAATCCGTTCGCGAGATATGGGAGTTAGAAGTTAAAGAATGGTTGAGAAACCATCAAAATTTTCGCAAGTCTGTTACTCGAAAACAATAAGTACTATTGCCTAGGGGAAAAATATACAGACCGTTGAAAGCGGGCGAGTTTCTGCGTTCAGATGCAATAGGAACTTCTCGAGATGGTCAATCCGTTCGCGAGATATGGGAGTGTGAAGTTAAGGAATGGTTGAGAAACCATCAAAATTTTCGCAAGTCTGATACTAGAAACCAATAACTAGAATGGCCTAGGGCAAAAGTACACACACCATTGTAATCGGGCGAGTTTCCACTTTCAGATGCAACAGGAATTTCTCGAGTTCGTCAATCCGTTCGCGAGATATGGGAGTTAGAAGTTAAGGAATGGTTGAGAAACCATCAAAATTTTCGCAAGTCTGATTCCCGAAACCAAGAACTACAAAGGCCTAGGGCAAAAATACCCATACCGTTGTAATCGGGCGACTTTCTACTTTCAGATGCAGCAGGAATATCTCGAGTTCGACAATCCGTTCGCGAGATATGCGAGTCTGAAGTTAAGGAATGGTTGTGAAACCATCAAAATTTTCGCAAGTCTGATACTCGAAACTAATAACTACAATGGCCTCGGGGAAAAATACACAGACCGTTGAAAGCGGGCGAGTTTCTGCTTTCAGATGCAATAGGAACTTCTCGAGATGGTCAATCCGTTCGCGAGATATGGGATTGTGAAGTTAAGGAATGGTTGAGAAACCATCAAAATTTTCGCAAGTCTGATACTAGAAACCAATAACTGGAATGGCCTAGGGCAAAAGTACACACACCATTGTAATCGGCGAGTTTCCACTTTCAGATGCAACATCTCTCTCTTTTCCTCCTCCTCCGTTGTTGTTGTTGAGAGAGAGTCTCTCTCTTTTCCTCCTCCTCCGTTGTTGTTGTTGAGAGAGAGTCTGATTCTCGAAACCAATAACTGGAATGGCCTCAGGGAAAGGTACACACACCATTGTAATCGGGCGACTTTCTACTTTCAGATGCAACAGGAATTTCTCGAGTTCGTCAATCGGTTCGCGAGATATGGGAGTTTGAAGTTAAGGAATGGTTGAGAAACCATCAAAATTTTCGCAAGTCGGATACTCGAAACCAATAACTACTATTTCATAGGGCAATTATACACACAGCGTTGTAGTCAGGCGAGTTTCTGCTTACATATGCAACAGGAATTTCTCGAGTTCGTCAATCCGTTCGCGAGATATGGGAGTCTGAAATTAAGGAATGGTTGAGATACCATCAAAATTTTCGCTGGTCTGATACTCGAAACCAATAACTACTACGGCCTAGGGCAAAAATTTACATACCATTGTAATCGGACGAGTATCTGTTTCAGACGCAACAGGAATTTCTCGAGTTCGTCAATCCTTTCGCGAGATATGGGAGTTTAAAGTTAAGGAATGGTTGAGAAACCATCAAAATTTTCGCAAGTCTGATACTCGAAACCAATAACTACAAAGACCTAGGGGAAAAATACACATACCGTTGTAATCGGGCGAGTTTCTGCTTTCAGATGCAACAGGAATTTCTCGAGATCGTCAATCTGTTCGCGAGATATGGGAGTTTGGAGTTAAGGAACGCTTGAGAAACCATGCCAATTTTCGCAAGTCTGATACTCGAAACCAATAACTACTATGGCCTACGGCAAAAATACACATAGCGTTGTAATCGAGCGAGATTCTAATTTCAGATGCAACAGGAATTTCTCGAGTCCCTCAATCCGTTCGCGAGATATGGGAGTTTGAAGTTAAGGAATGGTTGAGAAACCATCAAAATTTTCGCAAGTATGATACTCGAAACCACTAATTACCATGGCCTAGGGGAGAAATGCACACACCATTGTAATCGGGCGAGTTTCTACTTTCAGATGCGATAGGAATTTTTCGACTTCGTCATTCCGTTCGCGAGATATGGGTGTTTGAATTTAAGGATTGTTTGAGAAACCATCAAAATTTTCGCTGGTCTGATACTCCAAACCAATAACTGGAATGGCCTAGGGGAAAAGTACACACACCATTGTAATCGGGCGAGTTTCTACTTTCAGATGCAACAGGAATTTTTCGAGTTCGTCAGCCGTTCGCGACATATGGGAGTTTGAAGTTAAGGAATGGTTGAGAAACCAACAAAATTTTCGCAAGTCTGATACTCGAAACCAATAACTACTACGGCCTAGGGCAAAAATTTACATACCATTGTAATCGGACGAGTATCTGTTTCAGATGCAACAGGAATTTCTCGTGATCGTCAATCCGTTCGCGAAATATGGGAGTTTGGAGTTAAGGAATGGTTGAGAAACCATAAAAATTTTCGCAAGTCTGATACTCGAAATCAATAACTGGAATGGCCTAAGGGAAAAGTACACACACCATTGTAATCGGACGAGTTTCTGTTTCAGATGCAACAGGAATTTCTCGAGTTCGTCAATCCGTTCGCGAGATATGGGAGTTTCAAGTTAAGGAATGGTTGAGAAACCATCAAAATTTTCGCAAGTCTGATACTCGAAACCAATAACTACAAAGACCTAGGGGAAAAATACACATACCGTTGTAATCGGGCGAGTTTCTGCTTTCAGATGCAACAGGAATTTTTCGAGATCGTCAATCTGTTCGCGAGATATGGGAGTTTGGAGTTAAGGAACGCTTGAGAAACCATGCCAATTTTCGCAAGACTGATACTCGAAACCAATAACTACTATGGCCTACGGCAAAAATACACATAGCGTTGTAATCGAGCGAGATTCTAATTTCAGATGCAACAGGAATTTCTCGAGTCCCTCAATCCGTTCGCGAGATATGGGAGTTTGAAGTTAAGGAATGGTTGAGAAACCATCAAAATTTTCGCAAGTATGATACTCGAAACAACTAATTACCATGGCCTAGGGGAAAAATGCACACACCATTGTAATCGGGCGAGTTTCTACTTTCAGATGCGATAGGAATTTTTCGACTTCGTCATTCCGTTCGCGAGATATGGGTGTTTGAAGTTAAGGATTGTTTGAGAAACCATCAAAATTTTCGCTGGTCTGATACTCCAAACCAATAACTGGAATGGCCTAGGGGAAAAGTACACACACCATTGTAATCGGGCGAGTTTCTACTTTCAGATGCAACAGGAATTTTTCGAGTTCGTCAGCCGTTCGCGAGACATGGGAGTTTGAAGTTAAGGAATGGTTGAGAAACCATCAAAATTTTCGCAAGTATGATACTCGAAACCAATAACTACTACGGCCTAGGGCAAAAATACACATACCATTGTAATCGGACGAGTTTCTAATTTCAGATGCAACAGGAACTTCTCGAGTTCGTCAATCCGTTCGCGAGACATGGGAGTTTGAAGTTAAGGAATGGTTGAGAAACCATCAAAACATTCGCAAGTCTGATACTCGAAACCAATGACTGGAATGGCCCAGGGGAAAAGTACACACACCATTGTAATCGGGCGACATTCTACTCTCAGATGCAACAGGAATTTCTCGAGTTCGTCAATCCGTTCGCGAGATATGGGCGTTCGAAGATAAGGAATGGTTGAGAAACCATCAAAATTTTCGCAAGTCTGATTCCCGAAACCAAGAAGTACAAAGGCCTAGAGGAAAAATACACATACCGTTGTAATCGGGCGAGTTTCTGTTTCAGATGCAACAGGAACTTCTCGAGTTCGTCAATCCGTTCGCGAGACATGGGAGTTTGAAGTTAAGGAATGGTTGAGAAACCATCAAAATTTTCGCAAGTATGATACTCGAAACCAATAACTACTACGGCCTAGGGCAAAAATACACATACCATTGTAATCGGACGAGTTTCTGTTTCAGATGCAACAGGAACTTCTCGATTTCGTCAATCCGTTCCCGAGGTATGGGAGTTTGAAGTTAAGGAATGGTTGAGAAACCATCAAAATTTTCGCAAGTATGATACTCGAAACCACTAATTACCATGGCCTAGGGGAAAAATGCACACACCATTGTAATCGGGCGAGTTTCTACTTTCAGATGCGATAGGAATTTTTCGACTTCGTCATTCCGTTCGCGAGATATGGGTGTTTGAAGTTAAGGATTGTTTGAGAAACCATCAAAATATTCGCTGGTCTGATACTCCAAACCAATAACTGGAATGGCCTAGGGGAAAAGTACACACACCATTGTAATCGGGCGAGTTTCTACTTTCAGATGCAACAGGAATTTTTCGAGTTCGTCAGCCGTTCGCGAGACATGGGAGTTTGAAGTTAAGGAATGGTTGAGAAACCATCAAAATTTTCGCAAGTATGATACTCGAAACCAATAACTACTACGGCCTAGGGCAAAAATACACATACCATTGTAATCGGACGAGTTTCTAATTTCAGATGCAACAGGAACTTCTCGAGTTCGTCAATCCGTTCGCGAGACATGGGAGTTTGAAGTTAAGGAATGGTTGAGAAACCATCAAAACATTCGCAAGTCTGATACTCGAAACCAATGACTGGAATGGCCCAGGGGAAAAGTACACACACCATTGTAATCGGGCGACATTCTACTTTCAGATGCAACAGGAATTTCTCGAGTTCGTCAATCCGTTCGCGAGATATGGGCGTTCGAAGATAAGGAATGGTTGAGAAACCATCAAAATTTTCGCAAGTCTGATTCCCGAAACCAAGAAGTACAAAGGCCTAGAGGAAAAATACACATACCGTTGTAATCGTGCGAGTTTCTACTTTCAGATGCGACAGAAATTTTTCGGATTCGTCAATCCGTTCGCGAGATATGGGAGTTTGAAGTTAAGGAGTGGTTGAGAAACCATCAAAATTTTCGCAAGTCTGATACACGAAACCAATAACTACTACGGCCTAGGGCAAAAATTCACATACCGTTGTAATCGGGCGAGTTTCTGCTTTCAGATGCAACAGGAATTTCTCGAGATCGTCATTCTGTTCGCGAGATATTGGAGTTTGAAGTTAAGGTACGGTTGAGACACCATCACAATTTTCGCAAGTCTGATACTCGAAACCAATAACTACTAAGGCCTAGGGCAAAAATACACATACCGTTGTAATCGGGCGAGTTTCTAATTTCAGATGCAACAGGAACTTCTCGAGTTCGTCAATCCGTTCGCGAGACATGGGAGTTTGAAGTTAAGGAATGGTTGAGAAACCATCAAAATTTTCGCAAGTATGATACTCGAAACCAATAACTACTACGGCCTAGGGCAAAAATACACATACCATTGTAATCGGACGAGTTTCTGTTTCAGATGCAACAGGAACTTCTCGATTTCGTCAATCCGTTCCCGAGGTATGGGAGTTTGAAGTTAAGGAATGGTTGAGAAACAATCAAAATTTTCGCAAGTCTGATACTCAAAACCATTAACTACAAATGCCTACAGGAAAATACACATACCTTTGTAATCGGGCGAGATTATAATTTCAAATCCAACAGGAATTTTTCGAGTTTGTCAATCCGTTCGCGAGATATGGGAGTTTGAAGTTAAGGAATGGTTGAGAAATCATCAAAATTTTCTCGAGTCTGATACTCGAAACCAATAACTGGAATGGCCCAGGGGAAAAGTACACATACCGTTGTAATCGGGAGAGTTTCTACTTTCAGATGCGACAGAAATTTTTGGGATTCGTCAATCCGTTCGCGAGATATGGGAGTTTGAAGTTAAGGAGTGGTTGAGAAACCATCAAAATTTTCGCAAGTCTGATACTCGAAACCAATAACTACAAAGGCCTAGGGGAAAGAGAAACATACCTTTGTAATCGGACGAGTTTCTGGTTTCAGATGCAACAGGTATTTCTCGAGTTCGTCAGCCGTTCACGACATAAGGGAGTTTGAAGTTAAGGAATGGTTGAGAAACCATAAAAACTCTCGCAAGTCTGATACTCGAAACCAATAACTTCAATGGCCTAGGGGAAAAATACACATACCGTTGTAATCGGGCGAGTTTCTACTTTGAGATGCAACAGGAATTTCTCGAGTTCGTCAATCCGTTCGCGAGATAAGACAGTTTGAAGTTAAGGAATGGTCGAGGAACCATCAAAATCTTCGCTGGCCTGATACTCGAAACCAATAACTGGAATGCCCAAGGGGAAAAGTACACACACCGTTGTAATCGGGCGAGTTTCTACTTTCAGATGCAACAGGAATTTCTCCAGTTAGTCAATCCGTTCGCGAGATGTGGGTGTTTGAAGTTAAGGAATGGTTGAGAAACCATCAAAATTTTCGCTGGTCTGATACTCGAAATCTATAACTGGAATTGCCTAGGGGAAAAGCAGACAAACCTTTATAATCGGGCGTGTTTCTACTTTCAGATGCAACAGGAATTTCTCGAGTTCGTCAATCCGTTCGCGAGATATGGGAGTTTGGAGTTAAGAGACGGTTGAGAAAACATCAAAATTTTCGCAAGTCTGATGCTCGAAACCAATAACTACCATGGCCTAGGTAAAAAATACACACCGTTGTAATCGGGCGACTTTCTACTTTCACATGCAACGGGAATTCCTCGAGTTCGTCATTCCGTTCGCGAGATATGGGAGTTAGAAGTTAAGGAATGGATGAGAAACCATCAAAATTTTCGCAAGTCTGATACTCGAAACCAATAACTACAATGACCTAGGGGAAAAATACACAGACCGATGGAATCGGGCGAGTTTCTGCTTTCAGATGCAACAGGAATTTCTCGAGTTCGTCAATCCGTTCGCGAGGTAAGACAGTTTGAAGTTAAGGAATCGTTGAGAAACCATCAAAATTTTCGCAAGTCTGATACTCGAAACCAATAACTTCAAAGGCCTAGGGCAAAAATACACATAGCTTTGTAATCGGGCGAGTTTCTACTTTCAGGTGCAACAGGAATTTCTCGAGTTCGTCAATCCGTTCGCGAGATATGGGAGTTTAAACATAAGGCATGGTTGAGAAACCATCAAAAATTTCACAATTCTGATTCTGGATACGAATAACTAGAATGGCCTAGGGCAAAAATACACACACAATTGAAATCGGTCGAGATTCTGCTTTCAGATGCAACGGGAATTTCTCGAGTTCGTCAATCCGTTCGCGAGATATGGGAGTTTAAACTTAAGGAATGGTTGAGAAACCATCAAAATTTTCCCAAGTCTGATACTAGAAACCAATAACTACTATTGCCTAGGGCAAAAATACACATAGCGTTGTAATCAGGCGAGTTTGTGCTTTCAGATGCAACAGGAATTTCTCGAGTTCGGCAATCCGTCTGCGGGATATGGGAGTTTGAAGTTAAGGAATGGTTGTGAAACCATCAAAATTTTCGCAAGTCTGATACTCGAAACCAATAACTACAAAGACCTAGGGGAAAAATACACATAGCTTTGTAATCGGGCGAGTTTCTACTTTCAGATGCAACAGGAATTTCTCGAGTTCGTCAATCCGTTCGCGTGATATGGGAGTTTAAACTTAAGGAATGGTTGAGAAACCATCAAAATTTTCCCAAGTCTGATACTAGAAACCAATAACTACTATTGCCTAGGGCAAAAATACACATAGCGTTGTAATCAGGCGAGTTTGTGCTTTCAGATGCAACAGGAATTTCTCGAGTTCGGCAATCCGTCTGCGGGATATGGGAGTTTGAAGTTAAGGAATGGTTGTGAAACCATCAAAATTTTCGCAAGTCTGATACTCGAAACCAATAAGTACAATGGCCTAGGGGAAAAATACACATACCGTTGTATTCGGGCGAATTTCTACTTTCAGACGCAATAGCAATTTCTCGAGTTCGTCATTCCGTTCGCGAGATGTGGGAATTAGAAGTTAAGGAATGGATGAGAAACCATCAAAATTTTCGCAAGTCTGATACTCGAAACCAATAACTACAATGACCTAGGGGAAAAATACACAGACCGATGGAATCGGGCGAGTATCTGCTTTCAGATGCAACAGGAATATCTCGAGTTCGTCAATCCGTTCGCGAGGTATGGGAGTTTGAAGTTAAGGAATCGTTGAGAAGCCATCAAAATTTTTGCAAGTCTGATACTAGAAACCAATAACTACTATTGCCTAGAGCAAAAATACACATAGCGTTGTAATCGGGCGAGTTTGTGCTTTCAGATGCAAGAGGAATTTCTCGAGTTCGGCAATCCGTTTGCGGGATATGGGAGCTTGAAATTAAGGAATGGTTGAGAAACCATCAAAATTTTCGCAAATCTGATACTCGAAACCAATAACTACTATGGCCTAGGGCAAAAATACACATACCGTTGTAATCGGGCGAGTTTCTGCTTTCAGATGCAACAGGAATTTCTCGAGTTCGTCAATCCGTTCGCGAGATATGGGAGTTTGAAGTTAAGGAATGGTTGAGAAACCATGAAAACTCTCGCAAGTCTGATACTTGAAACCAATAACAGGAATGGCCTAGGGTAAAAGTACACACACCATTGCAATCGGGCGAGTTTCTGCTATCAGATGCAACAGGAACTTCTCGAGTTCGCCAATCCGTTCGCGAGATATGGGAGTTTGAAGTTAAGGAATGGTTGAGAAACCTTCAAAATTTTCGCAAATCTGATACTCGAAACCAATAACTACTATTGCCTAGGGCAAAAATACACATACCGTTGTGATCGGGTGAGTTTCTGCTTTCAGATGCAACAGGAATTTCTCGAGTTCGTCAATTCGTTCGCGAGATATGGGAGTTTGAAGTTAAGGAATCGTTGAGAAACCATCAAAATTTTCGCAAGTCTGATACTAGAAACCAATAACTACTATTGCCTAGGGCAAAAATACACACACCATTGTATTGGGGCGAGTTTCTACTTTCAGATGCAACAGGTATATCTTGAGTTCGTCAATCCGTTCGCGAGATATGGTGGTTTGAAGTTAAGGAATGGTTGAGAAACCATAAAAACTCTCGCAAGTCTGAGACTCGAAACCAATAACTGGAATGGCCTGGGGTAAAAGTACACACACCGTTGCAATCGGGCGAGTTTCCACTTTCAGATGAAACAGGAATTCCTCGAGTTCGTCAATCCGTTCGCGAGATATGGAAGTTTGAAGTTAAGGAATGGTTGGGAAACCATCAAAATTTTCCCAAGTCTGATACTAGAAACCAATAACTACTATTGCCTAGGGCAAAAATACACATAGCGTTGTAATCGGGCGAGTTTGTGCTATCAGATGCAAGAGGAATTTCTCGAGTTCGGCAATCCGTTTGCGGGATATGGGAGCTTGAAATTAAGGAATGGTTGAGAAACCATCAAAATTTTCGCAAATCTGATACTCGAAACCAATAACTACTATGGCCTAGGGCAAAAATACACACACCATTGCAATCGGGCGAGTTTCTGCTATCAGATGCAACAGGAACTTCTCGAGTTCGCCAATCCGTTCGCGAGATATGGGAGTTTGAAGTTAAGGAATGGTTGAGAAACCATCAAAATTTTCGCAAATCTGATACTCGAAACCAATAACTACTATTGCCTAGGGCAAAAATACACATACCGTTGTGATCGGGCGAGTTTCTGCTTTCAGATGCAACAGGAATTTCTCGAGTTCGTCAATTCGTTCGCGAGATATGGGAGTTTGAAGTTAAGGAATCGTTGAGAAACCATCAAAATTTTCGCAAGTCAGATACTAGAAACCAATAACTACTATTGCCTAGGGCAAAAATACACACACCATTGTATTGGGGCGAGTTTCTACTTTCAGATGCAACAGGAATTTCTCTAGTTCGTCAATCCGTTCGCGAGGTAAGACAGTTTGAAGTTAAGGAATGGTTGAGAAACCATAAAAATTTTCGCAATTCTGATACTCGAAACCAATAACTACTATGGCCTAGGGCAAAAATACACATACCATTGTAATCGGGCGAGTTTCTGCTTCCAGATGGGACAGGAATTTCTCGAGTTCGTCAATCCGTTCGCGAGATATGGGACCTTGAAGTTAAGGAATGGTTGAGAAACCATCAAAATTTTCGCTGGTCTAATTCTCGAAACCAATAACTGGAATCGCCTAGGGGAATAGTACACACACCATTGTAATCGGGCGGGTTTCTACTTTCAGATACAACAGGAATTTCTCGTGTTCGTCAATGCGTTCGCGAGATATGGGAGTTTGAAGTTAAGGAGTGCTTGAGAAACCATCAAAATTTACGAAAGTCTGATACTCGAAACCAGTAACTACTATGGCCTAGGGCAAAAATGCACATACCGTTGTAATCGGGCGAGTTTCTGCTTTCAGATGCAACAGGAATTTCTCGAGTTCGTCAATCCTTTCGCGAGATATGGGACCTTGAAGTTAAGGAATGGTTGAGAAACCATCAAAATTTTCGCTGGTCTTATACTCGAAACCAATAACTGGAATGGCCTAGGGGAAAGGTACACACAACACTGTAATCGGGCGGGTTTCTACTTTCAGATACAGCATGAATTTCTCGAGTTCGTCAATGCGTTCGCGAGATATGGGAGTTTGAAGTTAAGGAATGACTGAGAAATCATCAAAATTTTCGCAAGTCTGACACTCGAATCCAATAACTATTATCGCCTAAGGCAAAAATACACACACCGTTGTAATCTGGCGGGTTTCTACTTTCAGATGCAATAGGAATTTCTCGAGTTCGTCATTCCGATCGCGAGATATGGGAGTTTGAAGTTAAGGAATGGTTGAGAAACCATATAAATTTTCACTGGTCTGATACTCGAAACCAATAACTGGAATGGCCTAGGGTAAAAGTACACACACCATTGCAATCGGGCGAGTTTCTGCTATTAGATGCAACAGGAACTTCTCGAGTTCGCCAATCCGTTCGCGAGATATGGGAGTTTGAAGTTAAGGAATGGTTGAGAAACAATCAAAATTTTCGCAAATCTGATACTCGAAACCAATAACTACTACTGCCTAGGGCAAAAATACACATACCGTTGTGATCGGGCGAGTTTCTGCTTTCAGATGCAACAGGAATTTCTCGAGTTCGTCAATTCGTTCGCGAGATATGGGAGTTTGAAGTTAAGGAATCGTTGAGAAACCATCAAAATTTTCGCAAGTCTGATACTAGAAACCAATAACTACTATTGCCTAGGGCAAAAATACACACACCATTGTATTAGGGCGAGTTTCTACTTTCAGATGCAACAGGAATTTCTCTAGTTCGTCAATCCGTTCGCGAGGTAAGACAGTTTGAAGTTAAGGAATGGTTGAGAAACCATAAAAATTTTCGCAATTCTGATACTCGAAACCAATAACTACTATGGCCTAGGGCAAAAATACACATACCATTGTAATCGGGCGAGTTTCTGCTTTCAGATGGGACAGGAATTTCTCGAGTTCGTCAATCTGTTCGCGAGATATGGGAGTTTGAAGTTACGGAATGGTTGCGAAAACATCAAAATTTTCGCAAGTCTGATACTCGAAACCAATGTCTGGAATGGCCCAGGGGAAAAGTTCACACACCATTGTAATCGGGCGAGCTTCTACTTCAGTTGCAACAGGAATTTCTCGAGTTCGTCAATCCGTTTGCGGGATATGGGAGCTTGAAATTAAGGAATGGTTGAGAAACCATCAAAATTCTCGCAAATCTGAAACTCGAAACCAATCACTACTATTGCCTAGGGCAAAAATACACATACTGTTGTTATCGGGCGAGTTTCTGCTTTCAGATGCAACAGGAATTTCTCGATTTCGTCAATCCGTTCGCGAGGTAAGACAGTTTGAAGTTAAGGAATCGTTGAGAAACCATCAAAATTTTCGCAAGTCTGATACTCGAAACCAATAACTTCAAAGGCCTAGGGCAAAAATTCACAGACCGATGGAATCGGGCGAGTATCTGCTTTCAGATGCAACAGGAATTTCTCGAGTTCGTCAATCCGTTTGCGGGATATTGGAGCTTGAAATTAAGGAATGGTTGAGAAACCATCAAAATTCTCGCAAATCTGAAACTCGAAACCAATCACTACTATTGCCTAGGGCAAAAATACACATACTGTTGTGATCGGGCGAGTTTCTACTTTCAGGTGCAACAGGAATTTCTCGAGTTCGTCAATCCGTTCGCGAGATATGGGAGTTTAAACATAAGGCATGGTTGAGAAACCATCAAAAATTTCACAATTCTGATTCTGGATACGAATAACTAGAATGGCCTAGGGCAAAAATACACACACAATTGAAATCGGTCGAGATTCTGCTTTCAGATGCAACAGGAATTTCTCGAGTTCGTCAATCCGTTCGCGAGATATGGGAGTTTAAACTTAAGGAATGGTTGAGAAACCATCAAAATTTTCCCAAGTCTGATACTAGAAACCAATAACTACTATTGCCTAGGGCAAAAACACACATAGCGTTGTAATCAGGCGAGTTTGTGCTTTCAGATGCAACAGGAATTTCTCGAGTTCGGCAATCCGTCTGCGGGATATGGGAGTTAGAAGTTAAGGAATGGTTGTGAAACCATCAAAATTTTCGCAAGTCTGATACTCGAAACCAATAACTACAAAGACCTAGGGGAAAAATACACATAGCTTTGTAATCGGGCGAGTTTCTACTTTCAGATGCAACAGGAATTTCTCGAGTTCGTCAATCCGTTCGCGAGATATGGGAGTTTAAACTTAAGGAATGGTTGAGAAACCATCAAAATTTTCCCAAGTCTGATACTAGAAACCAATAACTACTATTGCCTAGGGCAAAAATACACATAGCGTTGTAATCAGGCGAGTTTGTGCTTTCAGATGCAACAGGAATTTCTCGAGTTCGGCAATCCGTCTGCGGGATATGGTAGTTTGAAGTTAAGGAATGGTTGTGAAACCATCAAAATTTTCGCAAGTCTGATACTCGAAACCAATAAGTACAATGGCCTAGGGGAAAAATACACATACCGTTGTATTCGCGCGAATTTCTACTTTCAGACGCAATAGCAACTTCTCGAGTTCGTCATTCCGTTCGCGAGATGTGGGAATTAGAAGTTAAGGAATGGATGAGAAACCATCAAAATTTTCGCAAGTCTGATACTCGAAACCAATAACTACAATGACCTAGGGGAAAAATACACAGACCGATGGAATCGGGCGAGTATCTGCTTTCAGATGCAACAGGAATATCTCGAGTTCGTCAATCCGTTCGCGAGATATGGGAGTTTGAAGTTAAGGAATCGTTGAGAAACCATCAAAATTTTTGCAAGTCTGATACTAGAAACCAATAACTACTATTGCCTAGGGCAAAAATACACATACCGTTGTGATCGGGCGAGATTCTGCTTTCAGATGCAACAGGAATTTCTCGAGTTCGTCAATCCGTTCGCGAGATATGGAAGTTTGAAGTTAAGGAATGGTTGGGAAACCATCAAAATTTTCCCAAGTCTGATACTAGAAACCACTAACTACTATTGCCTAGGGCAAAAATGCACATAGCGTTGTAATCGGGCGAGTTTGTGCTTTCAGATGCAAGAGGAATTTCTCGAGTTCGGCAATCCGTTTGCGGGATATGGGAGCTTGAAATTAAGGAATGGTTGAGAAACCATCAAAATTTTCGCAAATCTGATACTCGAAACCAATAACTACTATGGCCTAGGGCAAAAATACACATACCGTTGTAATCGGGCGAGTTTCTGCTTTCAGATGCAACAGGAATTTCTCGAGTTCGTCAATCCGTTCGCGAGATATGGGAGTTTGAAGTTAAGGAATGGTTGAGAAACCATGAAAACTCTCGCAAGTCTGATACTTGAAACCAATAACAGGAATGGCCTAGGGTAAAAGTACACACACCATTGCAATCGGGCGAGTTTCTGCTATCAGATGCAACAGGAACTTCTCGAGTTCGCCAATCCGTTCGCGAGATATGGGAGTTTGAAGTTTTGGAATGGTTGAGAAACCATCAAAATTTTCGCTGGTCTAATACTCGAAACCAATAACTGGAATGGCCTAGGGGAATAGTACACACACCATTGTAATCGGGCGGGTTTCTACTTTCAGATGCAACAGGAATTTCTCGAGTTCGTCAATGCGTTCGCGAGATATGGGAGTTTGAAGTTAAGGAGTGCTTGAGAAACCATCAAAATTTACGAAAGTCTGATACTCGAAACCAGTAACTACTATGGCCTAGGGCAAAAATGCACATACCGTTGTAATCGGGCGAGTTTCTGCTTTCAGATGCAACAGGAATTTCTCGAGTTCGTCAATCCTTTCGCGAGATATGGGACCTTGAAGTTAAGGAATGGTTGAGAAACCATCAAAATTTTCGCTGGTCTTATACTCGAAACCAATAACTGGAATGGCCTAGGGGAAAGGTACACACACCACTGTAATCGGGCGGGTTTCTACTTAAAGATACAGCATGAATTTCTCGAGTTCGTCAATGCGTTCGCGAGATATGGGAGTTTGAAGTTAAGGAATGGCTGAGAAATCATCAAAATTTTCGCAAGTCTGACACTCGAATCCAATAACTATTATTGCCTAAGGCAAAAATACACACACCGTTGTAATCTGGCGGGTTTCTACTTTCAGATGCAATAGGAATTTCTCGTGTTCGTCATTCCGTTCGCGAGATATGGGAGTTTGAAGTTAAGGAATGGTTGAGAAACCATATAAATTTTCACTGGTCTGATACTCGAAACCAATAACTGGAATGGCCTAGGAGAAAAGTACACACACCGTTGTAATCGGGGGAGTTTCTGCTTTCAGATGCAATATGAAATTCTCGAGTTCGTCAATCCGTTCGCGAGATATGGGAGTTTCAAGTTAAGGAATGGTTGAGAAACCATCAAAATTATCGCAATTGTGATGCTAGAAACGAATAACTGGAATGGCCTAGGGGAAAAGTACACATGCCATTGTAATCGGGCGAGTTTCTGCTTTCGGATGCAACAGGAATTTCTCGAGTACGTCAATCCGTTCGCGAGATATGGGAGTGTGAAGTTTAGGAATGGTTCAGAAACCATCAAAATTTTCGCAAGTCTGATACTAGAAACCAATAACTACTATTGCCTAGGGCAAAAATACACATAGCGTTGTAATCAGGCGAGTTTGTGCTTTCAGATGCAACAGGAATTTCTCGAGTTCGGCAATCCGTCTGCGGGATATGGGCGTTTGAAGTTAAGGAATGGTTGTGAAACCATCAAAATTTTCGCAAGTCTGATACTCGAAACCAATAAGTACAATGGCCTAGGAGAAAAATACACATACCGTTGTATTCGGGCGAATTTCTACTTTCAGACGCAATAGCAACTTCTTGAGTTCGTCATTCCGTTCGCGAGATGTGGGAATTAGAAGTTAAGGAATGGATGAGAAACCATCAAAATTTTCGCAAGTCTGATACTCGAAACCAATAACTACAATGACCTAGGGGAAAAATACACAGACCGATGGAATCGGGCGAGTATCTGCTTTCAGATGCAACAGGAATATCTCGAGTTCGTCAATCCGTTCGCGAGATATGGGAGTTTGAAGTTAAGGAATCGTTGAGAAACCATCAAAATTTTTGCAAGTCTGATACTAGAAACCAATAACTACTATTGCCTAGGGCAAAAATACACATACCGTTGTGATCGGGCGAGATTCTGCTTTCAGATGCAACAGGAATTTCTCGAGTTCGTCAATCCGTTCGCGAGATATGGAAGTTTGAAGTTAAGGAATGGTTGGGAAACCATCAAAATTTTCCCAAGTCTGATACTAGAAACCAATAACTACTATTGCCTAGGGCAAAAATGCACATAGCGTTGTAATCGGGCGAGTTTGTGCTTTCAGATGCAAGAGGAATTTCTCGAGTTCGGCAATCCGTTTGCGGGATATGGGAGCTTGAAATTAAGGAATGGTTGAGAAACCATCAAAATTTTCGCAAATCTGATACTCGAAACCAATAACTACAATGGCCTAGGGGAAAAATACACATACCGTTGTAATCGGGCGAGTTTCTGCTTTCAGATGCAACAGGAATTTCTCGAGTTCGTCAATCCGTTCGCGAGATATGGGAGTTTGAAGTTAAGGAATGGTTGAGAAACCATGAAAACTCTCGCAAGTCTGATACTTGAAACCAATAACAGGAATGGCCTAGGGTAAAAGTACACACACCATTGCAATCGGGCGAGTTTCTGCTATCAGATGCAACAGGAACTTCTCGAGTTCGCCAATCCGTTCGCGAGATATGGGAGTTCTAAGTTTTGGAATGGTTGAGAAACCATCAAAATTTTCGCTGGTCTAATACTCGAAACCAATAACTGGAATGGCCTAGGGGAATAGTACACACACCATTGTAATCGGGCGGGTTTCTACTTTCAGATGCAACAGGAATTTCTCGAGTTCGTCAATGCGTTCGCGAGATATGGGAGTTTGAAGTTAAGGAGTGTTTGAGAAACCATCAAAATTTACGAAAGTCTGATACTCGAAACCAGTAACTACTATGGCCTAGGGCAAAAATGCACATACCGTTGTAATCGGGCGAGTTTCTGCTTTCAGATGCAACAGGAATTTCTCGAGTTCGTCAATCCTTTCGCGAGATATGGGACCTTGAAGTTAAGGAATGGTTGAGAAACCATCAAAATTTTCGCTGGTCTTATACTCGAAACCAATAACTGGAATGGCCTAGGGGAAAGGTACACACACCACTGTAATCGGGCGGGTTTCTACTTAAAGATACAGCATGAATTTCTCGAGTTCGTCAATGCGTTCGCGAGATATGGGAGTTTGAAGTTAAGGAATGGCTGAGAAATCATCAAAATTTTCGCAAGTCTGACACTCGAATCCAATAACTATTATTGCCTAAGGCAAAAATACACACACCGTTGTAATCTGGCGGGTTTCTACTTTCAGATGCAATAGGAATTTCTCGTGTTCGTCATTTCGTTCGCGAGATATGGGAGTTTGATGTTAAGGAATGGTTGAGAAACCATATAAATTTTCACTGGTCTGATACTCGAAACCAATAACTGGAATGGCCTAGGAGAAAAGTACACATACCGTTGTAATCGGGGGAGTTTCTGCTTTCAGATGCAATATGAAATTCTCGAGTTCGTCAATCCGTTCGCGAGATATGGGAGTTTCAAGTTAAGGAATGGTTGAGAAACCATCAAAATTATCGCAATTGTGATGCTAGAAACGAATAACTGGAATGGCCTAGGGGAAAAGTACACATGCCATTGTAATCGGGCGGGTTTCTACTTTCAGATGCAACAGGAATTTCTCGAGTTCGTCAATCCGTTCGCGAGATATGGGAGTTTGACGTTAAGGAATGGTTGAGAAACCATCAAAATTTTCGCAAGTCTGATACTCGAAACCAATAACTACAATGGCCTAGGTGAAAACTACACGTACCGTTGTAATCGGGCGAGTTTCTACTTTCAGGTGCAACAGGAATTTTTCGAGTACGTCAATCCGTTCGCGAGATATGGGAGTGTGAAGTTAAGGAATGGTTCAGAAACCATCAAAATTTTCGCAAGTGTGATACTCGAAACCAATAACTACAATGGCCTAGGGGAAAAATACACATACCGTTTTAATCGGGCGAGTTTCTGCTTTCAGATACAATAGGAAATTCTCGAGTTCGTCAATCCGTTCGCGAGATATGGAAGTGTGAAGTTAAGGAATGGTTGAGAATACATCAAAATTTTCGCAAATCTGATACTCGAAACCAATAACTACAATGGCCTAGGGGAAAAATACACATACCGTTGTAATCGGGCGAGTTTCTACTTTCACATGCAACAGGAATTTCTGGTGTTCGTTAATCCGTTCGCGAGATATGGGAGTTTGAAGTTAAGGAGTGTTTGTGATACCATCAAAATTTTGGCTGGTCTAATACTCGAAACCAATAACTGAAATGGCCTAGGGGAAAAATACACACACCATTGTAATCGGGCGGGTTTCTACTTTCAGATACAATAGGAAATTCTCGAGTTCGTCAATCCGTTCGCGAGATATGGGAGTGTGAAATTAAGGAATGGTTGAGAAACCATCAAAATTTTCGCAAGTCTGATACTCGAAACCAATAACTACAATGGCCTAGGGGAAAACTACACATACCGTTGTAATCGGGCGAGATTCTGCTTTCAGATGCAACAGGAATTTCTCGAGTTCGTCAATCCGTTCGCGAGATATGGGACCTTGAAGTTAAGGAATGGTTGAGAAACCATCAAAATTTTCGCTGGTCTAATACTCGAAACCAATAACTGGAATGGTCTAGGGGAAAAGTACACACACCATTATAATCGGGCGGGTTTCTACTTTCAGATACAACAGGAATTTCTCGAGTTCGTCAATGCGTTCGCGAGATATGGGAGTTTGAAGTTAAGGAATGGTTGAGAAACCCTATAAATTTTCACTGGTCTGATACTCGAAACCAATAACTGGAATGGCCTAGGAGAAAAGTACACATACCGTTGTAATCGGGGGAGTTTCTGCTTTCAGATGCAATATGAAATTCTCGAGTTCGTCAATCCGTTCGCGAGATATGGGAGTTTGAAGTTAAGGAATGGTTGAGAAACCATCAAAATTTCCGCAAGTCTGATTTTCGAAACCAATAACTACAAAGGCCTGGGGGAAAAATTCACATACCGTTGTAATCGGGCGAGTTTCTGCTTTCGGATGCAACAGGAATTTCTCGAGTTCGTCAATCCGTTCGCGAGATATGGGAGTTCGAAGTTAAGGAATGGTTGGGATACCATCAAAATTTTGGCTGGTCTAATACTCGAAACCAATAACTGAAATGGCCTAGGGGAAAAGTACACACACCATTGTAATCGGGCGGGTTTCTACTTTCAGATACAACAGGAATTTCTTGAGTTCGTCAATGCGTTCGCGAGATATGGGAGTTTGAAGTTAAGGAGTGCTTGAGAAACCATCATAATTTACGAAAGTCTGATACTCGAAACCAATAACTACTATGGCCTAGGGCAAAAATACAAGTACCATTGTAATCGGGCGAAATCCTGCTTTCAGATGCAGCAGGAATTTCTCGAGTTCGTCAATCCGTGCGCGAGATATGTAAGTGTGAAGTTAAGTAATGGTTGAGAAACCATCAAAATTTTCCCAAGTCTGATACTCGAAACCAATAACTACTATGGCCTAGGGCAAAAATGCACATATCGTTGTAACCGGGCGAGTTTCTGCTTTCAGGTACAATAGGAAATTCTCGAGTTCGTCAATCCGTTCGCGAGATGTGTAAGTGTGAAGTTAAGGAGTGGTTGAGAAACCATCAAAATTTTCGCAAGTCTGATACTCGAAACCAATAACTACTATGGCCTAGGGCAAAAATGCACATACCGTTGTAACCGGGCGAGTTTCTGCTTTCAGATGCAATAGGAAATTCTCGAGTTCGTCAATCCGTTCGCGAGATAAGTAAGTGTGAAGTTAATTAATGTTTGAGGAACCATCAAAATTATCGCAAGTCTGATACTCGAAACCAATAACTACAAAGGACTAGGGGGGAAACACACATACCGTAGCAATCGGACGAGTTTCTGCTTTCAGATGCAATAGGAAATTCTCGAGTTCGTCAATCCGTTCGCGAGATATGGGAGTGTGAAATTAAGGAATGGTTGAGAAACCATCAAAATTTTCGCAAGTCTGATACTCGAAACCAATAACTACTATGGCCTAGGGCAAAAATGCACAAATCTTTGTAATCGGGCGAGTTTCTACATTCAGATGCAACAGGAATTTCTCGAGTGCGTCAATCCGTTCGCGAGATATGAGAGTTTGAAGATAAGGAATGGTTGAGTAACCATCACAATTTTCGCAAGTCTGATACCCGAAACCAAGAACTGGAATGGCCTAGGGGAAAAGTACACACACCATTGTAATCGGGCGAGTTTCTTCTTTCAGATGCAACAGGAATTTCTCGAGTTCGTCATTCCGTTCGCGAGGTATGGGAGTTTGAAGTTAAGGAATGGTTGAAAAACCATTAAAATTTTCGCAAGTCTGATACACGAAACCAATAACTACTATGGCCTAGGGCAAAAATACAAGTACCATTGTAATCGGGCGAAATCCTGCTTTCAGATGCAGCAGGAATTTCTCGAGTTCGTCAATCCGTTCGCGAGATATGTAAGTGTGAAGTTAAGTAATGGTTGAGAAACCATCAAAATTTTCGCAAGTCTGATACTCGAAACCAATAAGTTTTACGGCCTAGGGCAAAAATGCACATATCTTTGTAATCGGGCGAGTTTCTACATTCAGATGCAACAGGAATTTCTCGAGTGCGTCAATCCGTTCGCGAGATATGGGAGTATGAAGTTAAGGAATGGTTGAGTATCCGTCACAATTTTCGCAAGTCTGATACCCGAAACCAAGAACTGGAATGGCCTAGGGGAAAAGTACAAACACCATTGTAATCGGGCGAGTTTCTTCTTTCAGATGCAACAGGAACTTCTCGAGTTCGTCTTTCCGTTCGCGAGATATGGAAGTTTGAAGTTAAGGAATGGTTGGGAAACCATCAAAATTTTCCCAAGTCTGATACTAGAAACCAATAACTACTATTGCCTAGGGCAAAAATACACATAGCGTTGTAATCGGGCGAGTTTGTGCTTTCAGATGCAAGAGGAATTTCTCGAGTTCGGCAATCCGTTTGCGGGATATGGGAGCTTGAAATTAAGGAATGGTTGAGAAACCATCAAAGTTTTCGCAAATCTGATACTCGAAACCAATAACTACTATTGCCTAGGGCAAAAATACACATACCGTTGTGATCGGGCGAGTTTCTGCTTTCAGATGCAACAGGAATTTCTCGAGTTCGTCAATTCGTTCGCGAGATATGGGAGTTTGAAGTTAAGGAATCGTTGAGAAACCATCAAAATTTTCGCAAGTCTGATACTAGAAACCAATAACTACTATTGCCTAGGGCAAAAATACACACACCATTGAATTGGGGCGAGTTTCTACTTTCAGATGCAACAGGAATTTCTCTAGTTCGTCAATCCGTTCGCGAGGTAAGACAGTTTGAAGTTAAGGAATGGTTGAGAAACCATAAAAATTTTCGCAATTCTGATACTCGAAACCAATAACTACTATGGCCTAGGGCAAAAATACACATACCATTGTAATCGGGCGAGTTTCTGCTTTCAGATGGGACAGGAATTTCTCGAGTTCGTCAATCCGTTCGCGAGATATGGGACCTTGAAGTTAAGGAATGGTTGAGAAACCATCAAAATTTTCGCTGGTCTAATACTCGAAACCAATAACTGGAATGGCCTAGGGGAATAGTACACACACCATTGTAATCGGGCGGGTTTCTACTTTCAGATACAACAGGAATTTCTCGAGTTCGTCAATGCGTTCGCGAGATATGGGAGTTTGAAGTTAAGGAGTGCTTGAGAAACCATCAAAATTTACGAAAGTCTGATACTCGAAACCAGTAACTACTATGGCCTAGGGCAAAAATGCACATACCGTTGTAATCGGGCGAGTTTCTGCTTTCAGATGCAACAGGAATTTCTCGAGTTCGTCAATCCTTTCGCGAGATATGGGACCTTGAAGTTAAGGAATGGTTGAGAAACCATCAAAATTTTCGCTGGTCTTATACTCGAAACCAACAACTGGAATGGCCTAGGGGAAAGGTACACACACCACTGTAATCGGGCGGGTTTCTACTTTCAGATACAGCATGAATTTCTCGAGTTCGTCAATGCGTTCGCGAGATATGGGAGTTTGAAATTAAGGAATGGCTGAGAAATCATCAAAATTTTCGCAAGTCTGACACTCGAATCCAATAACTATTATTGCCTAAGGCAAAAATACACACACCGTTGTAATCTGGCGGGCTTCTACTTTCAGATGCAATAGGAATTTCTCGAGTTCGTCATTCCGTTCGCGAGATATGGGAGTTTGAAGTTAAGGAATGGTTGAGAAACCATATAAATTTTCACTGGTCTGATACTCGAAACCAATAACTGGAATGGCCTAGGGTAAAAGTACACACACCATTGCAATCGGGCGAGTTTCTGCTATCAGATGCAACAGGAACTTCTCGAGTTCGCCAATCCGTTCGCGAGATGTGGGAGTTTGAAGTTAAGGAATGGTTGAGAAACCCTCAAAACTTTCGCAAATCTGATACTCGAAACCAATAACTACTATTGCCTAGGGCAAAAATACACATACCGTTGTGATCGGGCGAGTTTCTGCTTTCAGATGCAACAGGAATTTCTCGAGTTCGTCAATTCGTTCGCGAGATATGGGAGTTTGAAGTTAAGGAATCGTTGAGAAACCATCAAAATTTTCGCAAGTCTGATACTAGAAACCAATAACTACTATGGCCTAGGGCAAAAATACACATACCATTGTAATCGGGCGAGTTTCTGCTTTCAGATGGGACAGGAATTTCTCGAGTTCGTCAATCTGTTCGCGAGATATGGGAGTTTGAAGTTACGGAATGTTTGCGAAAACATCAAAATTTTCGCAAGTCTGATACTCGAAACCAATGACTGGAATGGCCCAGGGGAAAAGTTCACACACCATTGTAATCGGGCGAGCTTCTACTTTCAGTTGCAACAGGAATTTCTCGAGTTCGTCAATCCGTTTATGGGATATGGGAGCTTGAAATTAAGGAATGGTTGAGAAACCATCAAAATTCTCGCAAATCTGAAACTCGAAACCAATCACTACTATTGCCTAGGGCAAAAATACACATACTGTTGTGATCGGGCGAGTTTCTGCTTTCAGATGCAACAGGAATTTCTCGAGTTCGTCAATCCGTTCGCGAGGTAAGACAGTTTGAAGTTAAGGAATCGTTGAGAAACCATCAAAATTTTCGCAAGTCTGATACTCGAAACCAATAACTACAAAGACCTAGGGGAAAAATACACATAGCTTTGTAATCGGGCGAGTTTCTACTTTCAGGTGCAACAGGAATTTCTCGAGTTCGTCAATCCGTTCGCGAGATATGGGAGTTTAAACTTAAGGAATGGTTGAGAAACCATCAAAATTTTCCCAAGTCTGATACTAGAAACCAATAACTACTATTGCCTAGGGCAAAAATACACATAGCGTTGTAATCAGGCGAGTTTGTGCTTTCAGATGCAACAGGAATTTCTCGAGTTCGGCAATCCGTCTGCGGGATATGGGAGTTTGAAGTTAAGGAATGGTTGTGAAACCATCAAAATTTTCGCAAGTCTGATACTCGAAACCAATAACTACAAAGACCTAGGGGAAAAATACACATAGCTTTGTAATCGGGCGAGTTTCTACTTTCAGATGCAACAGGAATTTCTCGAGTTCGTCAATCCGTTCGCGAGATATGGGAGTTTAAACTTAAGGAATGGTTGAGAAACCATCAAAATTTTCCCAAGTCTGATACTAGAAACCAATAACTACTATTGCCTAGAGAAAAAATACACATAGCGTTGTAATCAGGCGAGTTTGTGCTTTCAGATGCAACAGGAATTTCTCGAGTTAGGCAATCCGTCTGCGGGATATGGGGGTTTGAAGTTAAGGAATGGTTGTGAAACCATCAAAATTTTCGCAAGTCTGATACTCGAAACCAATAAGTACAATGGCCTAGGGGAAAAATACACATACCGTTGTATTCGGGCGAATTTCTACTTTCAGACGCAATAGCAATTTCTCGAGTTCGTCATTCCGTTCGCGAGATGTGGGAATTAGAATTTAAGGAATGGATGAGAAACCATCAAAATTTTCGCAAGTCTGATACTCGAAACCAATAACTACAATGACCTAGGGGAAAAATACACAGACCGATGGAATCGGGCGAGTATCTGCTTTCAGATGCAACAGGAATATCTCGAGTTCGTCAATCCGTTCGCGAGATATGGGAGTTTGAAGTTAAGGAATCGTTGAGAAACCATCAAAATTTTTGCAAGTCTGATACTAGAAACCAATAACTACTATTGCCTAGGGCAAAAATACACATACCGTTGTGATCGGGCGAGATTCTGCTTTCAGATGCAACAGGAATTTCTCGAGTTCGTCAATCCGTTCGCGAGATATGGAAGTTTGAAGTTAAGGAATGGTTGGGAAACCATCAAAATTTTCCCAAGTCTGATACTAGAAACCAATAACTATTATTGCCTAGGGCAAAAATACACATAGCGTTGTAATCGGGCGAGTTTGTGCTTTCAGATGCAAGAGGAATTTCTCGAGTTCGGCAATCCGTTTGCGGGATATGGGAGCTTGAAATTAAGGAATGGTTGAGAAACCATCAAAATTTTCGCAAATCTGATACTCGAAACCAATAACTACTATGGCCTAGGGCAAAAATACACATACCGTTGTAATCGGGCGAGTTTCTGCTTTCAGATGCAACAGGAATTTCTCGAGTTCGTCAATCCGTTCGCGAGATATGGGAGTTTGAAGTTAAGGAATGGTTGAGAAACCATGAAAACTCTCGCAAGTCTGATACTTGAAACCAATAACAGGAATGGCCTAGGGTAAAAGTACACACACCATTGCAATCGGGCGAGTTTCTGCTATCAGATGCAACAGGAACTTCTCGAGTTCGCCAATCCGTTCGCGAGATATGGGAGTTTGAAGTTAAGGAATGGTTGAGAAACCATCAAAATTTTCGCAAATCTGATACTCGAAACCAATAACTACTATTGCCTAGGGCAAAAATACACATACCGTTGTGATCGGGCGAGTTTCTGCTTTCAGATGCAACAGGAATTTCTCGAGTTCGTCAATTCGTTCGCGAGATATGGGAGTTTGAAGTTAAGGAATCGTTGAGAAACCATCAAAATTTTCGCAAGTCTGATACTAGAAACCAATAACTACTATTGCCTAGGGCAAAAATACACACACCATTGTATTGGGGCGAGTTTCTACTTTCAGATGCAACAGGAATTTCTCTAGTTCGTCAATCCGTTCGCGAGGTAAGACAGTTTGAAGTTAAGGAATGGTTGAGAAACCATAAAAATTTTCGCAATTCTGATACTCGAAACCAGTAACTACTATGGCCTAGGGCAAAAATACACATACCATTGTAATCGGGCGAGTTTCTGCTTTCAGATGCGACAGGAATTTCTCGAGTTCGTCAATCCGTTCGCGAGATATGGGACCTTGAAGTTAAGGAATGGTTGAGAAACCATCAAAATTTTCGCTGGTCTAATACTCGAAACCAATAACTGGAATGGCCTAGGGGAATAGTACACACACCATTGTAATCGGGCGGGTTTCTACTTTCAGATACAACAGGAATTTCTCGAGTTCGTCAATGCGTTCGCGAGATATGGGAGTTTGAAGTTAAGGAGTGCTTGAGAAACCATCAAAATTTACGAAACTCTGATACTCGAAACCAGTAACTACTATATCCTAGGGCAAAAATGCACATACCGTTGTAATCGGGCGAGTTTCTGCTTTCAGATGCAACAGGAATTTCTCGAGTTCGTCAATCCTTTCGCGAGATATGGGACCTTGAAGTTAAGGAATGGTTGAGAAACCATCAAAATTTTCGCTGGTCTTATACTCGAAACCAATAACTGGAATGGCCTAGGGGAAAGGTACACACACCACTGTAATCGGGCGGGTTTCTACTTTCAGATACAGCATGAATTTCTCGAGTTCGTCAATGCGTTCGCGAGATATGGGAGTTTGAAGTTAAGGAATGGCTGAGAAATCATCAAAATTTTCGCAAGTCTGACACTCGAATCCAGTAACTATTATTGCCTAAGGCAAAAATACACACACCGTTGTAATCTGGCGGGTTTCTACTTTCAGATGCAATAGGAATTTCTCGAGTTCGTCATTCCGTTCGCGAGATATGGGAGTTTGAAGTTAAGGAATGGTTGAGAAACCATATAAATTTTCACTGGTCTGATACTCGAAACCAATAACTGGAATGGCCTAGGAGAAAAGTACACATACCGTTGTAATCGGGGGAGTTTCTGCTTTCAGATGCAATATGAAATTCTCGAGTTCGTCAATCCGTTCGCGAGATATGGGAGTTTCAAGTTAAGGAATGGTTGAGAAACCATCAAAATTATCGCAATTGTGATGCTAGAAACGAATAACTGGAATGGCCTAGGGGAAAAGTACACATACCATTGTAATCGGGCGAGTTTCTGCTTTCGGATGCAACAGGAATTTCTCGAGTACGTCAATCCGTTCGCGAGATATGGGAGTGTGAAGTTTAGGAATGGTTCAGAAACCATCAAAATTTTCGCAAGTTTGATACTCGTAACCAATAACTACAATGGCCTAGGGGAAAAATACACATACCGTTGTAATCGGGCAAGTTTCTGCTTTCAGATACAATAGGAAATTCTCGAGTTCGTCAATCCGTTCGCGAGATATGGAAGTGTGAAGTTAAGGAATGGTTGAAAAACCATCACAATTTTCGCAAGTCTGATACTCGAAACCAATAACTACTATGGCCTATGGCAAAAATACACATACCGTAGTAATCGGGCGAGTTTCTACTTTCACATGCAACAGGAATTTCTCGAGTTCGTCAATCCGTTCGCGAGATATGGGAGTTTGACGTTAAGGAATGGTTGAGAAACCATCAAAATTTTCGCAAGTCTGATACTCGAAACCAATAACTACAATGGCCTAGGTGAAAACTACACATACCGTTGTAATCGGGCGAGTTTCTACTTTCAGGTGCAACAGGAATTTTTCGAGTACGTCAATCCGTTCGCGAGATATGGGAGTGTGAAGTTAAGGAATGGTTCAGAAACCATCAAAATTTTCGCAAGTGTGATACTCGAAACCAATAACTACAATGGCCTAGGGGAAAAATACACATACCGTTGTAATCGGGCGAGTTTCTGCTTTCAGATACAATAGGAAATTCTCGAGTTCGTCAATCCGTTCGCGAGATATGGAAGTGTGAAGTTAAGGAATGGTTGAGAATACATCAAAATTTTCGCAAATCTGATACTCGAAACCAATAACTACAATGGTCTAGGGGAAAAATACACATACCGTTGTAATCGGGCGAGTTTCTACTTTCACATGCAACAGGAATTTCTGGTGTTCGTTAATCCGTTCGCGAGATATGGGAGTTTGAAGTTAAGGAGTGGTTGAGATACCATCAAAATTTTGGCTGGTCTAATACTCGAAACCAATAACTGAAATGGCCTAGGGGAAAAATACACACACCATTGTAATCGGGCGGGTTTCTACTTTCAGATACAACAGGAATTTCTCGAGTTCGTCAATGCGTTCGCGAGATATGGGAGTTTGAAGTTAAGGAGTGCTTGAGAAACCAGCAAAATTTACGCAAGTCTGATACTCGAAACCAATAACTACAAAGGCCTAGGGGGGAAACACACATACCGTAGTAATCGGACGAGTTTCTGCTTTCAGATGCAATAGGAAATTCTCGAGTTCGTCAATCCGTTCGCGAGATATGGGAGTGTGAAATTAAGGAATGGTTGAGAAACCATCAAAATTTTCGCAAGTCTGATACTCGAAACCAATAACTACAATGGCCTAGGGGAAAACTACACATACCGTTGTAATCGGGCGAGTTTCTGCTTTCAGATGCAACAGGAATTTCTCGAGTTCGTCAATCCGTTCGCGAGATATGGGACCTTGAAGTTAAGGAATGGTTGAGAAACCATCAAAATTTTCGCTGGTCTAATACTCGAAACCAATAACTGGAATGGTCTAGGGGAAAAGTACACACACCGTTGTAATCGGGCGGGTTTCTACTTTCAGATGCAACAGGAATTTCTCGAGTTCGTCAATGCGTTCGCGAGATATGGGAGTTTGAAGTTAAGGAATGGTTGAGAAACCCTATAAATTTTCACTGGTCTGATACTCGAAACCAATAACTGGAATGGCCTAGGAGAAAAGTACACATACCGTTGTAATCGGGCGAGTTTCTACTTCCACATGCAACAGGAATTTCTCGAGTTCGTCAATCCGTTCGCGAGATATGGGAGTTTGAAGTTATTGAGTGCTTCAGAAACCATCAAAATTATCGCAATTGTGATGCTAGAAACGAATAACTGGAATGGCCTAGGGGAAGAGTACACATACCATTGTAATCGGGCGAGTTTCTGCTTTCGGATGCAACAGGAATTTCTCGAGTTCGTCAATCCGTTCGCGAGATATGGGAGTTCGAAGTTAAGGAATGGTTGGGATACCATCAAAATTTTGGCTGGTCTAATACTCGAAACCAATAACTGAAATGGCCTAGGGGAAAAGTACACACACCATTGTAATCGGGCGGGTTTCTACTTTCAGATACAACAGGAATTTCTCGAGTTCGTCAATGCGTTCGCGAGATATGGGAGTTTGAAGTTAAGGAGTGCTTGAGAAACCATCATAATTTACGAAAGTCTGATACTCGAAACCAATAACTACTATGGCCTAGGGCAAAAATACAAGTACCATTGTAATCGGGCGAAATCCTGCTTTCAGATGCAGCAGGAATTTCTCGAGTTCGTCAATCCGTGCGCGAGATATGTAAGTGTGAAGTTAAGTAATGGTTGAGAAACCATCAAAATTTTCCCAAGTCTGATACTCGAAACCAATAACTACTATGGCCTCGGGCAAAAATGCACATATCGTTGTAACCGGGCGAGTTTCTGCTTTCAGGTACAATAGGAAATTCTCGAGTTCGTCAATCCGTTCGCGAGATGTGTAAGTGTGAAGTTAAGGAGTGGTTGAGAAACCATCAAAATTTTCACAAGTCTGATACTCGAAACCAATAACTACTATGGCCTAGGGCAAAAATGCACATACCGTTGTAACCGGGCGAGTTTCTGCTTTCAGATGCAATAGGAAATTCTCGAGTTCGTCAATCCGTTCGCGAGATAAGTAAGTGTGAAGTTAATTAATGTTTGAGGAACCATCAAAATTATCGCAAGTCTGATACTCGAAACCAATAACTGGAATGGCCTACGGGAAAAGTACACAAACCATTGTAATCGGGCGAGTTTCTGCTTTCAGATGCAATAGGAAATTCTCGAGTTCGTCAATCCGTTCGCGTGATATGTAAGTGCGAAGTTAAGTAATGGTTGAGAAACCATCAAAATTTTCGCAAGTCTGATACTCGAAACCAATAACTGCTATGTCCTAGGGCAAAAATGCACATATCGTTGTAACCGGGCGAGTTTCTGCTTTCAGGTACAATAGGAAATTCTCGAGTTCGTCAATCCGTTCGCGAGATGTGTAAGTGTGAAGTTAAGGAGTGGTTGAGAAACCATCAAAATTTTCGCAAGTCTGATACTCGAAACCAATAACTACTATGGCCTAGGGCAAAAATGCACATACCGTTGTAACCGGGCGAGTTTCTGCTTTCAGGTGCAACAGAAAATTCTCGAGTTCGTCAATCCGTTCGCGAGATGTGTAATAGTGAAGTTAAGGAGTGGTTGAGAAACCATCAAAATTTTCGCAAGTCTGATACTCGAAACCAATAAGTACTATGGCCTAGGGCAAAAATGCACAAATCTTTGTAATCGGGCGAGTTTCTACATTCAGATGCAACAGGAATTTCTCGAGTGCGTCAATCCTTTCGCGAGATATGAGAGTTTGAAGTTAAGGAATGGTTGAGTAACCATCACAATTTTCGCAAGTCTGATACCCGAAACCAAGAACTGGAATGGCCTAGGGGAAAAGTACACACACCATTGTAATCGGGCGAGTTTCTTCTTTCAGATGCAACAGGAATTTCTCGAGTGCGTCAATCCGTTCGCGAGATATGGGAGTTTGAAGTTAAGGAATGGTTGAAAAACCATTAAAATTTTCGCAAGTCTGATACACGAAACCAATAACTACTATGGCCTAGGGCAAAAATACAAGTACCATTGTAATCGGGCGAAATCTTGCTTCAAATGCAGCAGGAATTTCTCGAGTTCGTCAATCCGTTCGCGAGATATGTAAGTGTGAAGTTAAGTAATGGTTGAGAAACCATCAAAATTTTCGCAAGTCTGATACTCGAAACCAATAAGTTTTACGGCCTAGGGCAAAAATGCACATATCTTTGTAATCGGGCGAGTTTCTACATTCAGATGCAACAGGAATTTCTCGAGTGCGTCAATCCGTTCGCGAGATATGGGAGTATGAAGTTAAGGAATGGTTGAGTATCCATCACAATTTTCGCAAGTCTGATACCCGAAACCAAGAACTGGAATGGCCTAGGGGAAAAGTACACACACCATTGTAATCGGGCGAGTTTCTTCTTTCAGATGCAACAGGAACTTCTCGAGTTCGTCATTCCGTTCGCGAGATATGGGAGTTTGAAGTTAAGGAATGGTTGAAAAACCATCAAAATTTTCGCAAGTCTGATATTCGAAACCAATAACTACTATGGCCTAGGGCAAAAATACAAGTACCATTGTAATCGGGCGAGATCCTGCTTTCAGATGCAGCAGGAATTTCTCGAGATCGTCAATCCGTTCGCGAGATATGGGAGTTTGAAGTTAAGGAATGGTTGAAAAACCATCAAAATTTTCGCAAGTCTGATATTCGAAACCAATAACTACAATGGCCAAGGGTAAAAATACACATACCGTTGTAACCGGTCTAGTTTCTACTTTCAGATGCAACAGCAATTTCACGAGTTCGTCAATCCGTTCGCGAGATACGGGAGTTTGAAGTTAAGGAATGGTTGAGAAACCATCAAAACTTTGGCAAGTCTGATACTCGAAACCAATAACTGGAATGGCCTAGGGGAAAAGTAAACACACCATTGTAATCGGGCGAGTTTCTACTTTCAGATGCAACAGGAATTTCTCCAGTTCGTCAATTCGTTCGCGAGATATGTAAGTGTGAAGTGAAGGAATGGTTGAGAAACCATCAAAACTTTGGCAAGTCTGATACTCGAAACCAATAACTGGAATGGCCTAGGGGAAAAGTACACATACCACTGTAATCGGGCGAATTTCTACTTTCAGATGCAACAGGAATTTCTCAAGTTCGTCAATCCGTTCGCGAGAAATGGGAGTTTGAAGTTAAGGAATGCTTGAGAAACCATCAAAAGTTTCGCTTGTCTGATACTCGAAACCAATAACTGGATGGCCTAGGGGAAAAGTAGACACACCATTGTAATCGGGCGAGTTTCTACTTTCAGATGCAACAGGAATTTCTTGAGATCGTCAAACCGTTCGCGAGATATGTAAGTGTGAAGTTAAGGAATGGTTGAGAAACCATCAAAACTTTGGCAAGTCTGATACTCGAAACCACTAACAGGAATGGCCTAGGGGAAAAGTACACATACCATTGTAATCGGGCGAGTTTCTACTTTCAGTTGCAACAGGAATTTTTCGAGTTCGTTAATCCGTTCGCGAGATATGGGAGATTGCATTTAAGGAATGGTTGAGAAACCATCAAAATTATCGCAAGCCTGATACTCGAAACCAATAACTACAATGGCCTAGGGGAAAAATACACACACCATTGTAATCGGGCTAGTTTCTACTTTCAGATGCAACAGGAAATTCTCGAGTGCGTCAATCCGTTCGCGAGATATGGGAGTTTGAAGTCAAGGAATGGTTGAGAAACCGTCAAAATTTTCGCTGGTCTGATACTCGAAACCAATAACTGGAATGGCCTAGGGGAAAAGTAAACACACCATTGTAATCGGGCGAGTTTCTACTTTCAGATGCAACAGGAATTTCTCCAGTTCGTCAATTCGTCCACGAGATATGTAAGTGTGAAGTTAAGGAATGGTTGAGAAACCATCAAAACTTTGGCAAGTCTGATACTCGAAACCAATAACTGGAATGGCCTAGGGGAAAAGTACACATACCATTGTAATCGGGCGAGTTTCTACTTTCAGATGCAACAGGAATTTCTCGAGTTCGTCAATCCGTTCGCGAGAAATGGGAGTTTGAAGTTAAGGAATGCTTGAGAAACCATCAAAATTTTCGCAAGTCTGATACTCGAAACCAATAACTACAATGGCCAAGGGGAGAAATACACATACCGTTGTAACCGGTCTAGTTTCTACTTTCAGATGCAACAGCAATTTCACGAGTTCGTCAATCCGTTCGCGAGATACGGGAGTTTGAAGTTAAGGAATGGTTGAGAAACCATCAAAACTTTGGCAAGTCTGATACTCGAAACCAATAACTGGAATGGCCTAGGGGAAAAGTAAACACACCATTGTAATCGGGCGAGTTTCTACTTTCAGATGCAACAGGAATTTCTCCAGTTCGTCAATTCGTTCGCGAGATATGGAAGTGTGAAGTGAAGGAATGGTTGAGAAACCATCAAAACTTTGGCAAGTCTGATACTCGAAACCAATAACTGGAATGGACTAGGGCAAAAATGCACATACCGTTGTAATCGGGCGAGTTTCTGCTTTCAGATCCAACAGGAATTTCTCGAGTTCATCTATCCGTTCGCGAGATATGGGAGTTTGAAGTTATCGAACCATTGAGAAACCATCAAAATTGTCGCAATTGTGATGCTAGAAACGAATAACTGCAATGGCCTAGGGGAAAAGTACACATACCATTGTAATCGCGCGAGTTTCTAGTTTCAGATGCAACAGGAATTTCTCGAGTTCGTCAATCCGTTCGCGAGATGTGTAAGTGTGAAGTTAAGTAATGTGTGAGAAACCATCAAAATTTACGCAAGTCTGATACTCGAAACCAGTAACTACTATGGCCTAGGGCAAAAATGCACATACCGTTGTAACCGCGCGAGTTTCTGCTTTCAGGTGCAATAGGAAATTCTCTAGTTCGTCAATCCGTTCGCGAGATGTGAAAAGTGTGAAGTTAAGGAGTGGTTGAGAAACCATCAAAATTATCGCTGGTCTGATACTCGAAACCAATAACTGGAATGGCCTAGGGGAAAAGTAAACACACCATTGTAATCGGGCGAGTTTCTACTTTCAGATGCAACAGGAATTTCTCGAGTTCGTCAATCCGTTCGCGAGATATGTAAGTTGTGAAGTTAAGGAATGGTTGAGAAACCATCAAAACTTTGGCATGTCTGATACTCGAAACCAATAACTACAATGGCCTAGGGGAAAAATACACACAACATTGTAATCGGGCTAGTTTCTACTTTCAGATGCAACAGGAATTTCTCGAGTGCGTCAATCCGTTCGCGAGATATGGGAGTTTGAAGTCAAGGAATGGTTGAGAAACCATCAAAATTTTCGCTGGTCTGATACTCGAAACCAATAACTGGAATGGCCTAGGGGAAAAGTAAACACACCATTGTAATCGGGAGAGTTTCTACTTTCAGATGCAACAGGAATTTCTCGAGTTCGTCAATCCGTTCGCGAGAAATGGGAGTTTGAAGTTAAGGAATGCTTGAGAAACCATCAAAATTTTCGCACGTCTGATACTCGAAACCAATAACTACAATGGCCTAGGGGAAAAATACACATACCGTTGTAAACGGGCGAGTTTCTACTATCAGATGCAACAGGAATTTCTCGAGTTCGTCAATCCGTTCGCGAGAAATGGGAGTTTGAAGTTAAGGAATGCTTGAGAAACCATCAAAATTTTCGCAAGTCTGATACTCGAAACCAATAACTACAATGGCCAAGGGGAGAAATACACATACCGTTGTAACCGGTCTAGTTTCTACTTTCAGATGCAACAGCAATTTCACGAGTTCGTCAGTCCGTTCGCGAGATACGGGAGTTTGAAGTTAAGGAATGGTTGAGAAACCATCAAAACTTTGGCAAGTCTAATACTCGAAACCAATAACTGGAATGGCCTAGGGGAAAAGTAAACACACCATTGTAATCGGGCGAGTTTCTACTTTCAGATGCAACAGGAATTTCTCCAGTTCGTCAATTCGTTCGCGAGATATGTAAGTGTGAAGTGAAGGAATGGTTGAGAAACCATCAAAACTTTGGCAAGTCTGATACTCGAAACCAATAACTGGAATGGCCTAGGGGAAAAGTACACATACCATTGTAATCGGGCGAGTTTCTACTTTCAGATGCAACAGGAATTTCTCGAGTTCGTCAATCCGTTCGCGAGATATGGGAGTTTGAAGTCAAGGAATGGTTGAGAAACCATCAAAATTTTCGCTGGTCTGATACTCGAAACCAATAACTGGAGTGGCCTAGGGGAAAAGTAGACACACCATTGTAATCGGGCGAGTTTCTACTTTCAGATGCAACAGGAATTTCTTGAGGTCGTCAAACCGTTCGCGAGATATGTAAGTGTGAAGTTAAGGAATGGTTGAGAAACTATCAAAACTTTGGCAAGTCTGATACTCGAAACCACTAACAGGAATGGCCTAGGGGAAAAGTACACATTCCATTGTAATCGGGCGAGTTTCTACTTTCAGTTGCAACAGGAATTTTTCGAGTTCGTTAATCCGTTCGCGAGATATGGGAGATTGAATTTAAGGAATGGTTGAGAAACCATCAAAATTTTCGCAAGTCTGATACTCGAAACCAATAACTACTATGGCCTAGGGCAAGAATGCACATACCGTTGTAACCGGGCGAGTTTCTGCTTTCAGGTGCAGTAGGAAATTCTCGAGTTCGTCAATCCGTTCGCGAGATATGTAAGTGTGAAGTTAAGTAATGTTTGAGAAACCATCAAAATTTACGCAAGTCTGATACTCGAAACCAGTAACTACTATGGCCTAGGGCAAAAATGCACATACCGTTGTAACCGCGCGAGTTTCTGCTTTCAGGTGCAATAGGAAATTCTCGAGTTCGTCAATCCGTTCGCGAGATGTGAAAAGTGCGAAGTTAAGGAGTGGTTGAGAAACCATCAAAATTATCGCTGGTCTGATACTCGAAACCAATAACTGGAATGGCCTAGGGGAAAAGTAAACACACCATTGTAATCGGGCGAGTTTCTACTTTCAGATGCAACAGGAATTTCTCGAGTTCGTCAATCCGTTCGCGAGATATGTAAGTTGTGAAGTTAAGGAATGGTTGAGAAACCATCAAAACTTTGGCAAGTCTGATACTCGAAACCAATAACTACAATGGCCTAGGGGAAAAGTAAACACACCATTGTAATCGGGCGAGTTTCTACTTTCAGATGCAACAGGAATTTCTCCAGTTCGTCAATTCGTTCGCGAGATATGGAAGTGTGAAGTGAAGGAATGGTTGAGAAACCATCAAAACTTTGGCAAGTCTGATACTCGAAACCAATAACTGGAATGGACTAGGGCAAAAATGCACATACCGTTGTAATCGGGCGAGTTTCTGCTTTCAGATCCAACAGGAATTTCTCGAGTTCATCTATCCGTTCGCGAGATATGGGAGTTTGAAGTTATCGAACCATTGAGAAACCATCAAAATTGTCGCAATTGTGATGCTAGAAACGAATAACTGCAATGGCCTAGGGGAAAAGTACACATACCATTGTAATCGCGCGAGTTTCTAGTTTCAGATGCAACAGGAATTTCTCGAGTTCGTCAATCCGTTCGCGAGATGTGTAAGTGTGAAGTTAAGTAATGTGTGAGAAACCATCAAAATTTACGCAAGTCTGATACTCGAAACCAGTAACTACTATGGCCTAGGGCAAAAATGCACATACCGTTGTAACCGCGCGAGTTTCTGCTTTCAGGTGCAATAGGAAATTCTCTAGTTCGTCAATCCGTTCGCGAGATGTGAAAAGTGTGAAGTTAAGGAGTGGTTGAGAAACCATCAAAATTATCGCTGGTCTGATACTCGAAACCAATAACTGGAATGGCCTAGGGGAAAAGTAAACACACCATTGTAATCGGGCGAGTTTCTACTTTCAGATGCAACAGGAATTTCTCGAGTTCGTCAATCCGTTCGCGAGATATGTAAGTTGTGAAGTTAAGGAATGGTTGAGAAACCATCAAAACTTTGGCATGTCTGATACTCGAAACCAATAACTACAATGGCCTAGGGGAAAAATACACACAACATTGTAATCGGGCTAGTTTCTACTTTCAGATGCAACAGGAATTTCTCGAGTGCGTCAATCCGTTCGCGAGATATGGGAGTTTGAAGTCAAGGAATGGTTGAGAAACCATCAAAATTTTCGCTGGTCTGATACTCGAAACCAATAACTGGAATGGCCTAGGGGAAAAGTAAACACACCATTGTAATCGGGAGAGTTTCTACTTTCAGATGCAACAGGAATTTCTCGAGTTCGTCAATCCGTTCGCGAGAAATGGGAGTTTGAAGTTAAGGAATGCTTGAGAAACCATCAAAATTTTCGCACGTCTGATACTCGAAACCAATAACTACAATGGCCTAGGGGAAAAATACACATACCGTTGTAAACGGGCGAGTTTCTACTATCAGATGCAACAGGAATTTCTCGAGTTCGTCAATCCGTTCGCGAGAAATGGGAGTTTGAAGTTAAGGAATGCTTGAGAAACCATCAAAATTTTCGCAAGTCTGATACTCGAAACCAATAACTACAATGGCCAAGGGGAGAAATACACATACCGTTGTAACCGGTCTAGTTTCTACTTTCAGATGCAACAGCAATTTCACGAGTTCGTCAGTCCGTTCGCGAGATACGGGAGTTTGAAGTTAAGGAATGGTTGAGAAACCATCAAAACTTTGGCAAGTCTAATACTCGAAACCAATAACTGGAATGGCCTAGGGGAAAAGTAAACACACCATTGTAATCGGGCGAGTTTCTACTTTCAGATGCAACAGGAATTTCTCCAGTTCGTCAATTCGTTCGCGAGATATGTAAGTGTGAAGTGAAGGAATGGTTGAGAAACCATCAAAACTTTGGCAAGTCTGATACTCGAAACCAATAACTGGAATGGCCTAGGGGAAAAGTACACATACCATTGTAATCGGGCGAGTTTCTACTTTCAGATGCAACAGGAATTTCTCGAGTTCGTCAATCCGTTCGCGAGATATGGGAGTTTGAAGTCAAGGAATGGTTGAGAAACCATCAAAATTTTCGCTGGTCTGATACTCGAAACCAATAACTGGAGTGGCCTAGGGGAAAAGTAGACACACCATTGTAATCGGGCGAGTTTCTACTTTCAGATGCAACAGGAATTTCTTGAGGTCGTCAAACCGTTCGCGAGATATGTAAGTGTGAAGTTAAGGAATGGTTGAGAAACTATCAAAACTTTGGCAAGTCTGATACTCGAAACCACTAACAGGAATGGCCTAGGGGAAAAGTACACATTCCATTGTAATCGGGCGAGTTTCTACTTTCAGTTGCAACAGGAATTTTTCGAGTTCGTTAATCCGTTCGCGAGATATGGGAGATTGAATTTAAGGAATGGTTGAGAAACCATCAAAATTTTCGCAAGTCTGATACTCGAAACCAATAACTACTATGGCCTAGGGCAAGAATGCACATACCGTTGTAACCGGGCGAGTTTCTGCTTTCAGGTGCAGTAGGAAATTCTCGAGTTCGTCAATCCGTTCGCGAGATATGTAAGTGTGAAGTTAAGTAATGTTTGAGAAACCATCAAAATTTACGCAAGTCTGATACTCGAAACCAGTAACTACTATGGCCTAGGGCAAAAATGCACATACCGTTGTAACCGCGCGAGTTTCTGCTTTCAGGTGCAATAGGAAATTCTCGAGTTCGTCAATCCGTTCGCGAGATGTGAAAAGTGCGAAGTTAAGGAGTGGTTGAGAAACCATCAAAATTATCGCTGGTCTGATACTCGAAACCAATAACTGGAATGGCCTAGGGGAAAAGTAAACACACCATTGTAATCGGGCGAGTTTCTACTTTCAGATGCAACAGGAATTTCTCGAGTTCGTCAATCCGTTCGCGAGATATGTAAGTTGTGAAGTTAAGGAATGGTTGAGAAACCATCAAAACTTTGGCAAGTCTGATACTCGAAACCAATAACTACAATGGCCTAGGGGAAAAGTAAACACACCATTGTAATCGGGCGAGTTTCTACTTTCAGATGCAACAGGAATTTCTCCAGTTCGTCAATTCGTTCGCGAGATATGGAAGTGTGAAGTGAAGGAATGGTTGAGAAACCATCAAAACTTTGGCAAGTCTGATACTCGAAACCAATAACTGGAATGGACTAGGGCAAAAATGCACATACCGTTGTAATCGGGCGAGTTTCTGCTTTCAGATCCAACAGGAATTTCTCGAGTTCATCTATCCGTTCGCGAGATATGGGAGTTTGAAGTTATCGAAACATTGAGAAACCATCAAAATTGTCGCAATTGTGATGCTAGAAACGAATAACTGCAATGGCCTAGGGGAAAAGTACACATACCATTGTAATCGCGCGAGTTTCTAGTTTCAGATGCAACAGGAATTTCTCGAGTTCGTCAATCCGTTCGCGAGATGTGTAAGTGTGAAGTTAAGTAATGTGTGAGAAACCATCAAAATTTACGCAAGTCTGATACTCGAAACCAGTAACTACTATGGCCTAGGGCAAAAATGCACATACCGTTGTAACCGCGCGAGTTTCTGCTTTCAGGTGCAATAGGAAATTCTCTAGTTCGTCAATCCGTTCGCGAGATGTGAAAAGTGTGAAGTTAAGGAGTGGTTGAGAAACCATCAAAATTATCGCTGGTCTGATACTCGAAACCAATAACTGGAATGGCCTAGGGGAAAAGTAAACACACCATTGTAATCGGGCGAGTTTCTACTTTCAGATGCAACAGGAATTTCTCGAGTTCGTCAATCCGTTCGCGAGATATGTAAGTTGTGAAGTTAAGGAATGGTTGAGAAACCATCAAAACTTTGGCATGTCTGATACTCGAAACCAATAACTACAATGGCCTAGGGGAAAAATACACACAACATTGTAATCGGGCTAGTTTCTACTTTCAGATGCAACAGGAATTTCTCGAGTGCGTCAATCCGTTCGCGAGATATGGGAGTTTGAAGTCAAGGAATGGTTGAGAAACCATCAAAATTTTCGCTGGTCTGATACTCGAAACCAATAACTGGAATGGCCTAGGGGAAAAGTAAACACACCATTGTAATCGGGAGAGTTTCTACTTTCAGATGCAACAGGAATTTCTCGAGTTCGTCAATCCGTTCGCGAGAAATGGGAGTTTGAAGTTAAGGAATGCTTGAGAAACCATCAAAATTTTCGCACGTCTGATACTCGAAACCAATAACTACAATGGCCTAGGGGAAAAATACACATACCGTTGTAAACGGGCGAGTTTCTACTATCAGATGCAACAGGAATTTCTCGAGTTCGTCAATCCGTTCGCGAGAAATGGGAGTTTGAAGTTAAGGAATGCTTGAGAAACCATCAAAATTTTCGCAAGTCTGATACTCGAAACCAATAACTACAATGGCCAAGGGGAGAAATACACATACCGTTGTAACCGGTCTAGTTTCTACTTTCAGATGCAACAGCAATTTCACGAGTTCGTCAGTCCGTTCGCGAGATACGGGAGTTTGAAGTTAAGGAATGGTTGAGAAACCATCAAAACTTTGGCAAGTCTAATACTCGAAACCAATAACTGGAATGGCCTAGGGGAAAAGTAAACACACCATTGTAATCGGGCGAGTTTCTACTTTCAGATGCAACAGGAATTTCTCCAGTTCGTCAATTCGTTCGCGAGATATGTAAGTGTGAAGTGAAGGAATGGTTGAGAAACCATCAAAACTTTGGCAAGTCTGATACTCGAAACCAATAACTGGAATGGCCTAGGGGAAAAGTACACATACCATTGTAATCGGGCGAGTTTCTACTTTCAGATGCAACAGGAATTTCTCGAGTTCGTCAATCCGTTCGCGAGATATGGGAGTTTGAAGTCAAGGAATGGTTGAGAAACCATCAAAATTTTCGCTGGTCTGATACTCGAAATCAATAACTGGAGTGGCCTAGGGGAAAAGTAGACACACCATTGTAATCGGGCGAGTTTCTACTTTCAGATGCAACAGGAATTTCTTGAGGTCGTCAAACCGTTCGCGAGATATGTAAGTGTGAAGTTAAGGAATGGTTGAGAAACTATCAAAACTTTGGCAAGTCTGATACTCGAAACCACTAACAGGAATGGCCTAGGGGAAAAGTACACATTCCATTGTAATCGGGCGAGTTTCTACTTTCAGTTGCAACAGGAATTTTTCGAGTTCGTTAATCCGTTCGCGAGATATGGGAGATTGAATTTAAGGAATGGTTGAGAAACCATCAAAATTTTCGCAAGTCTGATACTCGAAACCAATAACTACTATGGCCTAGGGCAAGAATGCACATACCGTTGTAACCGGGCGAGTTTCTGCTTTCAGGTGCAGTAGGAAATTCTCGAGTTCGTCAATCCGTTCGCGAGATATGTAAGTGTGAAGTTAAGTAATGTTTGAGAAACCATCAAAATTTACGCAAGTCTGATACTCGAAACCAGTAACTACTATGGCCTAGGGCAAAAATGCACATACCGTTGTAACCGCGCGAGTTTCTGCTTTCAGGTGCAATAGGAAATTCTCGAGTTCGTCAATCCGTTCGCGAGATGTGAAAAGTGCGAAGTTAAGGAGTGGTTGAGAAACCATCAAAATTATCGCTGGTCTGATACTCGAAACCAATAACTGGAATGGCCTAGGGGAAAAGTAAACACACCATTGTAATCGGGCGAGTTTCTACTTTCAGATGCAACAGGAATTTCTCGAGTTCGTCAATCCGTTCGCGAGATATGTAAGTTGTGAAGTTAAGGAATGGTTGAGAAACCATCAAAACTTTGGCAAGTCTGATACTCGAAACCAATAACTACAATGGCCTAGGGGAAAAATACACACACCATTGTAAGCGGGCTAGTTTCTACTTTCAGATGCAACAGGAATTTCTCGAGTGCGTCAATCCGTTCGCGAGATATGGGAGTTTGAAGTCAAGGAATGGTTGAGAAACCATCAAAATTTTCGCTGGTCTGATACTCGAAACCAATAACTGGAATGGCCTAGGGGAAAAGTAAACACACCATTGTAATCGGGAGAGTTTCTACTTTCAGATGCAACAGGAATTTCTCGAGTTCGTCAATCCGTTCGCGAGAAATGGGAGTTTGAAGTTAAGGAATGCTTGAGAAACCATCAAAATTTTCGCAAGTCTGATACTCGAAACCAATAACTGCAATGGCCTAGGGGAAAAATACACATACCGTTGTAAACGGGCGAGTTTCTACTTTCAGATGCAACAGGAATTTCCCGAGTTCGTCAATCCGTTCGCGAGAAATGGGAGTTTGAAGTTAAGGAATGCTTGAGAAACCATCAAAATTTTCGCAAGTCTGATACTCGAAACCAGTAACTACAATGGCCAAGGGGAGAAATACACATACCGTTGTAACCGGTCTAGTTTCTACTTTCAGATGCAACAGCAATTTCACGAGTTCGTCAATCCGTTCGCGAGATACGGGAGTTTGAAGTTAAGGAATGGTTGAGAAACCATCAAAACTTTGGCAAGTCTGATACTCGAAACCAATAACTGGAATGGCCTAGGGGAAAAGTAAACACACCATTGTAATCGGGCGAGTTTCTACTTTCAGATGTTACAGGAATTTCTCCAGTTCGTCAATTCGTTCGCGAGATATGTAAGTGTGAAGTGAAGGAATGGTTGAGAAACCATCAAAACTTTGGCAAGTCTGATACTCGAAACCAATAACTGGAATGGCCTAGGGGAAAAGTACACATACCACTGTAATCGGGCGAGTTTCTACTTTCAGATGCAACAGGAATTTCTCGAGTTCGTCAATCCGTTCGCGAGAAATGGGAGTTTGAAGTTAAGGAATGCTTGAGAAACCATCAAAATTTGCGCAAGTCTGATACTCGAAACCAGTAACTACAATGGCCTAGGGGAAAAATACACATACCGTTGTAACCGGTCTAGTTTCTACTTTCAGATGCAACAGCAATTTCACGAGTTCGTCAATCCGTTCGCGAGATACGGGAGTTTGAAGTTAAGGAATGGTTGAGAAACCATCAAAACTTTGGCAAGTCTGATACTCGAAACCAATAACTGGAATGGCCTAGGGGAAAAGTACACATACCATTGTAATCGGGCGAGTTTCTACTTTCAGATGCAACAGGAATTTCTCGAGTTCGTCAATCCGTTCGCGAGATATGGGAGTTTGAAGTCAAGGAATGGTTGAGAAACCATCAAAATTTTCGCTGGTCTGATACTCGAAACCAATAACTGGAGTGGCCTAGGGGAAAAGTAGACACACCATTGTAATCGGGCGAGTTTCTACTTTCAGATGCAACAGGAATTTCTTGAGGTCGTCAAACCGTTCGCGAGATATGTAAGTGTGAAGTTAAGGAATGGTTGAGAAACCATCAAAACTTTGGCAAGTCTGATACTCGAAACCACTAACAGGAATGGCCTAGGGGAAAAGTACACATACCATTGTAATCGGGCGAGTATCTACTTTCAGTTGCAACAGGAATTTTTCGAGTTCGTTAATCCGTTCGCGAGATATGGGAGATTGAATTTAAGGAATGGTTGAGAAACCATCAAAATTTTCGCAAGTCTGATACTCGAAACCAATAACTACTATGGCCTAGGGCAAAATTCACATACCGTTGTAACCGGGCGAGTTTCTGCTTTCAGGTGCAGTAGGAAATTCTCGAGTTCGTCAATCCGTTCGCGAGATATGTAAGTGTGAAGCTAAGGAATGGTTGAGAAACCATCAAAATGTTCGCAAGTCTGATACTCGAAACCAGTGACTACTATGGCCTAGGGCAAAAATGCACATACCGTTGTAATCGGGCGAGTTTCTGCTTTCAGATGCAACAGGAATTTCTCGAGTTCATCTATCCGTTCGCGAGATATGGGAGTTTGAAGTTATCGAACCGTTGAGAAACCATCAAAATTGTCGCAATTGTGATGCTAGAAACGAGTAACTGCAATGGCCTAGGGGAAAAGTACACATACCATTGTAATCGCGCGAGTTTCTAGTTTCAGATGCAACAGGAATTTCTCGAGTTCGTCAATCCGTTCGCGAGATATGGGAGTTTGAAGTCAAGGAATGGTTGAGAAACCATCAAAATTTTCGCTGGTCTGATACTCGAAACCAATAACTGGAGTGGCCTAGGGGAAAAGTAGACACACCATTGTAATCGGGCGAGTTTCTACTTTCAGATGCAACAGGAATTTCTTGAGGTCGTCAAACCGTTCGCGAGATATGTAAGTGTGAAGTTAAGGAATGGTTGAGAAACCATCAAAACTTTGGCAAGTCTGATACTCGAAACCACTAACAGGAATGGCCTAGGGGAAAAGTACACATACCATTGTAATCGGGCGAGTTTCTACTTTCAGTTGCAACAGGAATTTTTCGAGTTCGTTAATCCGTTCGCGAGATATGGGAGATTGAATTTAAGGAATGGTTGAGAAACCATCAAAATTTTCGCAAGTCTGATACTCGAAACCAATAACTACTATGGCCTAGGGCAAAATTCACATACCGTTGTAACCGGGCGAGTTTCTGCTTTCAGGTGCAGTAGGAAATTCTCGAGTTCGTCAATCCGTTCGCGAGATATGTAAGTGTGAAGCTAAGGAATGGTTGAGAAACCATCAAAATGTTCGCAAGTCTGATACTCGAAACCAGTGACTACTATGGCCTAGGGCAAAAATGCACATACCGTTGTAATCGGGCGAGTTTCTGCTTTCAGATGCAACAGGAATTTCTCGAGTTCATCTATCCGTTCGCGAGATATGGGAGTTTGAAGTTATCGAACCGTTGAGAAACCATCAAAATTGTCGCAATTGTGATGCTAGAAACGAATAACTGCAATGGCCTAGGGGAAAAGAACACATACCATTGTAATCGCGCGAGTTTCTGGTTTCAGATGCAACAGGAATTTCTCGAGTTCGTCAATCCGTTCGCGAGATGTGTAAGTGTGAAGTTAAGGAGTGGTTGTGAAACCATCAAAATTTTCGCAAGTCTGATACTCGAAACCAATAACTACTATGGCCTAGGGCAAGAATGCACATACCGTTGTAACCGGGCGAGTTTCTGCTTTCAGGTGCAGTAGGAAATTCTCGAGTTCGTCAAACCGTTCGCGAGATATGTAAGTGTGAAGTTAAGTAATGTTTGAGAAACCATCAAAACTATCGCTGGTCTGATACTCGAAACCAATAACTGGAATGGCCTAGGGGAAAAATACACATACCGTTGTAAACGGGCGAGTTTCTACTTTCAGATGCAACAGGAATTTCTCGAGTTCGTCAATCCGTTCGCGAGAAATGGGAGTTTGAAGTTAAGGAATGCTTGAGAAACCATCAAAATTTTCGCAAGTCTGATACTCGAAACCAATAACTACAATGGCCTAGCGGAAAAATACACATACCGTTGTAAACGGGCGAGTTTCTACTTTCAGATGCAACAGGAATTTCTCGAGTTCGTCAATCCGTTCGCGAGAAATGGGAGTTTGAAGTTAAGGAATGCTTGAGAAACCATCAAAATTTTCGCAAGTCTGATACTCCAAACCAATAACTACAATGGCCAAGGGGAGAAATACACATACCGTTGTAACCGGTCTAGTTTCTACTTTCAGCTGCAACAGCAATTTCACGAGTTCGTCAATCCGTTCGCGAGATACGGGAGTTTGAAGTTAAGGAATGGTTGAGAAACCATCAAAACTTTGGCAAGTCTGATACTCGAAACCAATAACTGGAATGGCCTAGGGGAAAAATAAACACGCCATTGTAATCGGGCGAGTTTCTACTTTCAGATGCAACAGGAATTTCTCCAGTTCGTCAATTCGTTCGCGAGATATGTAAGTGTGAAGTGAAGGAATGGTTGAGAAACCATCAAAACTTTGGCAAGTCTGATACTCGAAACCAATAACTGGAATGGCCTAGGGGAAAAGTACACATACCACTGTAATCGGGCGAGTTTCTACTTTCAGATGCAACAGGAATTTCTCGAGTTCGTCAATCCGTTCGCGAGAAATGGGAGTTTGAAGTTAAGGAATGCTTGAGAAACCATCAAAATTTTCGCAAGTCTGATACTCGAAACCAGTAACTACAATGGCCTAGGGGAAAAATACACATACCGTTGTAACCGGTCTAGTTTCTACTTTCAGATGCAACAGCAATTTCACGAGTTCGTCAATCCGTTCGCGAGGTACGGGAGTTTGAAGTTAAGGAATGGTTGAGAAACCATCAAAACTTTGGCAAGTCTGATACTCGAAACCACTAACTGGAATTGCCTAGGGGAAAAGTACACATACCATTGTAATCGGGCGAGTTTCTACTTTCAGATGCAACAGGAATTTCTCGAGTTCGTCAATCCGTTCGCGAGATATGGGAGTTTGAAGTCAAGGAATGGTTGAGAAACCATCAAAATTTTCGCTGGTCTGATACTCGAAACCAATAACTGGAGTGGCCTAGGGGAAAAGTAGACACACCATTGTAATCGGGCGAGTTTCTACTTTCAGATGCAACAGGAATTTCTTGAGGTCGTCAAACCGTTCGCGAGATATGTAAGTGTGAAGTTAAGGAATGGTTGAGAAACCATCAAAACTTTGGCAAGTCTGATACTCGAAACCACTAACAGGAATGGCCTAGGGGAAAAGTACACATACCATTGTAATCGGGCGAGTATCTACTTTCAGTTGCAACAGGAATTTTGCGAGTTCGTTAATCCGTTCGCGAGATATGGGAGATTGAATTTAAGGAATGGTTGAGAAACCATCAAAATTTTCGCAAGTCTGATACTCGAAACCAATTACTACTATGGCCTAGGGCAAAATTCACATACCGTTGTAACCGGGCGAGTTTCTGCTTTCAGGTGCAGTCGGAAATTCTCGAGTTCGTCAATCCGTTCGCGAGATATGTAAGTGTGAAGCTAAGGAATGGTTGAGAAACCATCAAAATTTTCGCTGGTCTGATACTCGAAACCAATAACTGGAATGGCCTAGGGGAAAAGTAAACACACCATTGTAATCGGGAGAGTTTCAACTTTCAGATGCAACAGGAATTTCTCGAGTTCGTCAATCCGTTCGCGAGAAATGGGAGTTTGAAGTTAAGGAATGGTTGAGAAACCATCAAAACTTTGGCAAGTCTGATACTCGAAACCAATAACTACAATGGCCTAGGGGAAAATTACACACACCATTGTAATCGGGCTAGTTTCTGCTTTCAGATGCAACAGGAATTTCTCGAGTTCGTCAATCCGTTCGCGAGATATGGGAGTTTGAAGTCAAGGAATGGTTGAGGAACCATCAAAATTTTCGCTGGTCTGGTACTCGAAACCAATAACTGGAATGGACTAGGGGAAAAGTACACACACCATTGTTATCGGGCTAGTTTCTACTTTCAGATGCAACAGGAATTTCTCGAGTTCGTCAATCCGGTCGCGAGATATGGGAGTTTGAAGATACCGAATGGTTGAGAAACCATCAAAGTATTCGCTGGTCTGATACTCGAAACCAATAACTGGAATTGCCTAGGGGAAAAGTACACACACCATTGTAACCGGGCTATTTTCTACTTTCAGGTGCAACAGGAATTTCTCGAGTTCGTCAATCCGTTCGCGAGATCTGGGAGTTTGAAGTTAAGGAATGGTTGAGAAACCATCAAAATTTTCGCAAGTCTGATACTCGAAACCAATAACTACAAAGGCCTAGGGGAAAAATACACATACCTTTGTAATCGGGTGAGTTTCCACTTTCAGATGCAACAGGAATTTGTCGAGTTCATTTATCCGTTCGCGAGATATGGGAGTTTGAAGTTATTGAACGGTTGAGAAACCATCAAAATTGTCGCAATTGTGATGCTAGAAACGAATAACTGGAATGGCCTATTGGAAAAGTACACACACCATTGTAATCGGGCGAGTTTCTACTTTCAGATGCAACAGGAATTTCTCGAGTTCGTCAATCCGTTCGCGAGATCTGGGAGTTTGAAGTTAAGGAATGGTTGAGAAACCATCAAAATTTTCGCAAGTCTGATACTCGAAAACAATAACTACAAAGGCCTAGGGGAAAAATACACATACCGTTGTAAACGGGCGAGTTTCTACTTTCAGATGCAACAGGAATTTCTCGAGTTCGTCAATCCGTTCGCGAGATACGGGAGTTTGAAGTTAAGGAATGGTTGAGAAACCATCAAAGCTTTGGCAAGTCTGATACTCGAAACCAATAACTACAAAGGCTTAGGGGAAAAATACACATACCTTTGTAATCGGGTGAGTTTCCACTTTCAGATGCATCAGGAATTTCTCGAGGTCATCTATCCGTTCGCGAGATATGGGAGTTTGAAGTTATTGAACGGTTGAGAAACCATCAAAATTATCGCAATTGTGATGCTAGAAACGAATAACAGGAATGGCCTAGGGGAAAAGTACGAACTTCATTGTAATCGGGCGAGTTTCTACTTTCAGATGCAACAGGAATTTCTCGAGTTCCTCAATCCGTCCGCGAGATATGGGAGTTTGAAGTTAAGGAATGCTTGAGAAACCATCGAAATTTTCGCAAGTCTGATACTCGAAACCAATAACTACTATGCCCTAGGGCAAAAATGCATATACCGCTGTAATCGGGCGAGTTTCTGCTTTCAGATGCAACAGGAATTTCTCGAGTTCGTCAATCCGTTCGCGAGATCTGGGAGGTTGAAGTTAAGGAATGGTTGCGAAACCATCAAAATTGTCGCAATTGTGATGCTAGAAACGAATAACTGGAATGGCCTATTGGAAAAGTACACACACCATTGTAATCGGGCGAGTTTCTACTTTCAGATGCAACAGGAATTTCTCGAGTTCGTCAATCCGTTCGCGAGATCTGGGAGTTTGAAGTCAAGGAATGGTTGAGAAACCATCAAAATTTTCGCTGGTCTGATACTCGAAACCAATAACTGGAATGGCCTAGGGGAAAAGTACACACACCATTGTAATCGGGCTAGTTTCTACTTTCAGATGCAACAGGAATTTCTCGAGTTCGTCAATCCGTTCGCGAGAAATGGGAGTTTGAATTTAAGGAAAGGTTGAGAAACCATCAAAACTTTGGCAAGTCTGATACTCGAAACCAATAACTGGAATGGCCTAGGGGAGAAGTACACATACCCTTGTAATCGGGCGAGTTTCTACTTTCAGATGCAACAGGAATTTCTCGAGTTCGTCAATCCGTTCGCGAGAAATGGGAATTTGAAGTTAAGGAATGCTTTAGAAACCATCGAAATTTTGGCTGGTCTGATACTCGAAACCAATAACTGGAATGGCCTAGGGGAAAAATGCACATACCTTTGTAATCGGGCGAGTTTCCACTTTCTGATGCAACAGGAATTTCTCGAGTTCGTCTATCGGTTCGCGAGATATGGGAGTTTGAAGTTATTGAACGGTTGAGAAACCATCAAAATTGTCGCAATTGTGATGCCAGAAACGAATAACTGGAATGGCCTAGGGGAAAAGTACGCACTTCATTGTAATCGGGCGGGTTTCTACTTTCAGATGCAACAGGAATTTCTCGAGTTCGTCAATCCGTTCGCGAGAAATGGGAGTTTGAAGTTAAGGAATGCTTGAGAAACCATCAAAACTTTGGCAAGTCTGATACTCGAAACCAATAACTGGAATGGCCTAGGGGAAAAGTACACACACCATTGTAATCGGGCGAGTTTCTACTTTCAGATGCAACAGGAATTTCTCGAGTTCGTCAATCCGTTCGCGAGAAATGGGAGTTTGAAGTTAAGGAATGCTTGAGAAACCATCAAAACTTTGGCAAGTCTGATACTCGAAACCAATAACTGGAATGGCCTAGGGGAAAAGTACTAATACCGTTGGATTCGGGCGAGTTTCTACTTTCAGATGCAACAGGAATTTCTCGAGGTCGTCAATCCGTTCGCGAGAAATGGGAGTTTGAAGTTAAGGAATGCTTGAGAAACCATCAAAATTTTCGCAAGTCTGATACTCGAAACCAATAACTACAATGGCCTAGGGGAAAAATAAACATACCGTTGTAAACGGGCGAGTTTCTACTTTCAGATGCAACAGGAATTTCTCGAGTTCGTCAATCAGTTCGCGAGATACGGAGGGTTGAAGTTAAGGAATGGATGAGAAACCATCAAAATTTTCGCTGGTCTGATACTCGAAACCAATAACTGGAATGGCCTAGGGGAAAAGTACACACACCATTGTAATCGGGCTAGTCTCTACTTTCAGATGCAACAGGAATTTCTCGAGTTCGTCAATCCGTTCGCGAGATCTGGGAGTTTGAAGTTAAGGAATGGTTGAGAAACCATCAAAATGTTCGCAAGTCTGATACACGAAACCAATAACTACAAAGGCCTAGGGGAAAAATACACATACCTTTGTAATCGGGTGAGTTTCCACTTTCAGATGCAACAGGAATTTCTCGAGTTCATCTATCCGTTCGCGAGATATGGGAGTTTGAAGTTATTGAACGGTTGAGAAACCATCAAAATTGTCGCAATTGTGATGCTAGAAACGACTAACTGGAATGGCCTAGGGGAAAAGTACGCACTTCATTGTAATCGGGCGAGTTTCTACTTTCGGATGCAACAGGAATTTCTCGAGTGCGTCAATCCGTTCGCGAGATATGGGAGTTTGAAGTCAAGGAAAGGTTGAGAAACCATCAAAATTTTCGCTGGTCTGATACTCGAAACCAATAACTGGAATGGCCTAGGGGAAAAGTACACACACCATTGTAATCGGGCTAGTTTCTACTTTCAGATGCAACAGGAATTTCTCGAGTTCGTCAATCCGTTCGCGAGGTATGTAATTGTGAAGTTAAGGAATGGTTGAGAAACCATCAAAACATTGGCAAGTCTGATACTCGAAACCAATAACTGGAATGGCCTAGGGGAAAAGTACACACACCATTGTAATCGGGCTAGTTTCTACTTTCAGATGCAACAGGAATTTCTCGATTGCGTCAATCCGTTCGCGAGATATGGGAGTTTGAATTCAAGGAATGGTTGAGAAACCATCAAAATTTTCGCTGGTCCGATACTCGAAACCAATAACTGGAATGTCCTACGTGAAAAGTACTAATACCATTGGATTCGGGCGAGTTTCTACTTTCAGATGCAACAGGAATTTCTCGAGTTCGTCAATCCGTTCGCGAGAAATGGGAGTTTGAAGTTAAGGAATGCTTGAGAAACCATCAAAACTTTGGCAAGTCTGATACTCGAAACCAATAACTGGAATGGCCTAGGGGAAAAGTACTAATACCGTTGGATTCGGGCGAGTTTCTACTTTCAGATGCAACAGGAATTTCTCGAGGTCGTCAATCCGTTCGCGAGAAATGGGAGTTTGAAGTTAAGGAATGCTTGAGAAACCATCAAAATTTTCGCAAGTCTGATACTCGAGACCAATAACTACAATGGCCTAGGGGAAAAATAAACATACCGTTGTAAACGGGCGAGTTTCTACTTTCAGATGCAACAGGAATTTCTCGAGTTCGTCAATCAGTTCGCGAGATACGGAGGGTTGAAGTTAAGGAATGGATGAGAAACCATCAAAATTTTCGCTGGTCTGATACTCGAAACCAATAACTGGAATGGCCTAGGGGAAAAGTACACACACCATTGTAATCGGGCTAGTCTCTACTTTCAGATGCAACAGGAATTTCTCGAGTTCGTCAATCCGTTCGCGAGATCTGGGAGTTTGAAGTTAAGGAATGGTTGAGAAACCATCAAAATGTTCGCAAGTCTGATACACGAAACCAATAACTACAAAGGCCTAGGGGAAAAATACACATACCTTTGTAATCGGGTGAGTTTCCACTTTCAGATGCAACAGGAATTTCTCGAGTTCATCTATCCGTTCGCGAGATATGGGAGTTTGAAGTTATTTAACGGTTGAGAAACCATCAAAATTGTCGCAATTGTGATGCTAGAAACGACTAACTGGAATGGCCTAGGGGAAAAGTACGCACTTCATTGTAATCGGGCGAGTTTCTACTTTCGGATGCAACAGGAATTTCTCGAGTGCGTCAATCCGTTCGCGAGATATGGGAGTTTGAAGTCAAGGAATGGTTGAGAAACCATCAAAATTTTCGCTGGTCTGATACTCGAAACCAATAACTGGAATGGCCTAGGGGAAAAGTACACACACCATTGTAATCGGGCTAGTTTCTACTTTCAGATGCAACAGGAATTTCTCGAGTTCGTCAATCCGTTCGCGAGAAATGGGAGTTTGAATTTAAGGAAAGGTTGAGAAACCATCAAAACTTTGGCAAGTCTGATACTCGAAACCAATAACTGGAATGGCCTAGGGGAGAAGTACACATACCCTTGTAATCGGGCGAGTTTCTACTTTCAGATGCAACAGGAATTTCTCGAGTTCGTCAATCCGTTCGCGAGAAATGGGAATTTGAAGTTAAGGAATTCTTTAGAAACCATCGAAATTTTCGCTGGTCTGATACTCGAAACCAATAACTGGAATGGCCTAGGGGAAAAATGCACATACCTTTGTAATCGGGCGAGTTTCCACTTTCTGATGCAACAGGAATTTCTCGAGTTCGTCTATCCGTTCGCGAGATCTGGGAGTTTGAAGTTAAGGAATGGTTGAGAAACCATCAAAATTTTCGCAAGTCTGATACACGAAACCAATAACTACAAAGGCCTAGTGGAAAAATGCACATACCTTTGTAATCGGGCGAGTTTCCACTTTCAGATGCAACAGGAATTTCTCGAGTTCGCCTATCCGTTCGCGAGATATGGGAGTTTGAAGTTATTGAACGGTTGAGAAACCATCAAAATTGTCGCAATTGTGATGCCAGAAACGAATAACTGGAATGGCCTAGGGGAAAAGTACGCACTTCATTGTAATCGGGCGGGTTTCTACTTTCAGATGCAACAGGAATTTCTCGAGTTCGTCAATCCGTTCGCGAGAAATGGGAGTTTGAATTTAAGGAATGCTTGAGAAACCATCAAAACTTTGGCAAGTCTGATACTCGAAACCAATAACTGGAATGGCCTAGGGGAAAAGTACACACACCATTGTAATCGGGCGAGTTTCTACTTTCAGATGCAACAGGAATTTCTCGAGTTCGTCAATCCGTTCGCGAGGTATGTAATTGTGAAGTTAAGGAATGGTTGAGAAACCATCAAAACATTGGCAAGTCTGATACTCGAAACCAATAACTGGAATGGCCTAGGGGAAAAGTACACACACCATTGTAATCGGGCTAGTTTCTACTTTCAGATGCAACAGGAATTTCTCGATTGCGTCAATCCGTTCGCGAGATATGGGAGCTTGAATTCAAGGAATGGTTGAGAAACCATCAAAATTTTCGCTGGTCCGATACTCGAAACCAATAACTGGAATGTCCTACGTGAAAAGTACTAATACCATTGGATTCGGGCGAGTTTCTACTTTCAGATGCAACAGGAATTTCTCGAGTTCGTCAATCCGTTCGCGAGAAATGGGAGTTTGAAGTTAAGGAATGCTTAAGAAACCATCAAAACTTTGGCAAGTCTGATACTCGAAACCAATAACTGGAATGGCCTAGGGGAAAAGTACTAATACCGTTGGATTCGGGCGAGTTTCTACTTTCAGATGCAACAGGAATTTCTCGAGGTCGTCAATCCGTTCGCGAGAAATGGGAGTTTGAAGTTAAGGAATGCTTGAGAAACCATCAAAATTTTCGCAAGTCTGATACTCGAAACCAATAACTACAATGGCCTAGGGAAAAATAAACATACCGTTGTAAACGGGCGAGTTTCTACTTTCAGATGCAACAGGAATTTCTCGAGTTCGTCAATCAGTTCGCGAGATACGGAGGGTTGAAGTTAAGGAATGGATGAGAAACCATCAAAATTTTCGCTGGTCTGATACTCGAAACCAATAACTGGAATGGCCTAGGGGAAAAGTACACACACCATTGTAATCGGGCTAGTTTCTACTTTCAGATGCAACAGGAATTTCTCGATTGCGTCAATCCGTTCGCGAGATCTGGGAGTTTGAAGTTAAGGAATGGTTGAGAAACCATCAAAATGTTCGCAAGTCTGATACACGAAACCAATAACTACAAAGGCCTAGGGGAAAAATACACATACCTTTGTAATCGGGTGAGTTTCCACTTTAAGATGCAACAGGAATTTCTCGAGTTCATCTATCCGTTCGCGAGATATGGGAGTTTGAAGTTATTGAACGGTTGAGAAACCATCAAAATTGTCGCAATTGTGATGCTAGAAACGACTAACTGGAATGGCCTAGGGGAAAAGTACGCACTTCATTGTAATCGGGCGAGTTTCTACTTTCGGATGCAACAGGAATTTCTCGAGTGCGTCAATCCGTTCGCGAGATATGGGAGTTTGAAGTCAAGGAATGGTTGAGAAACCATCAAAATTTTCGCTGGTCTGATACTCGAAACCAATAACTGGAATGGCCTAGGGGAAAAGTACACACACCATTGTAATCGGGCTAGTTTCTACTTTCAGATGCAACAGGAATTTCTCGAGTTCGTCAATCCGTTCGCGAGAAATGGGAGTTTGAATTTAAGGAAAGGTTGAGAAACCATCAAAACTTTGGCAAGTCTGATACTCGAAACCAATAACTGGAATGGCCTAGGGGAGAAGTACACATACCCTTGTAATCGGGCGAGTTTCTACTTTCAGATGCAACAGGAATTTCTCGAGTTCGTCAATCCGTTCGCGAGAAATGGGAATTTGAAGTTAAGGAATGCTTTAGAAACCATCGAAATTTTCGCTGGTCTGATACTCGAAACCAATAACTGGAATGGCCTAGGGGAAAAATGCACATACCTTTGTAATCGGGCGAGTTTCCACTTTCTGATGCAACAGGAATTTCTCGAGTTCGTCTATCCGTTCGCGAGATCTGGGAGTTTGAAGTTAAGGAATGGTTGAGAAACCATCAAAATTTTCGCAAGTCTGATACACGAAACCAATAACTACAAAGGCCTAGGGGAAAAATGCACATACCTTTGTAATCGGGCGAGTTTCCACTTTCAGATGCAACAGGAATTTCTCGAGTTCGTCTATCCGTTCGCGAGATATGGGAGTTTGAAGTTATTGAACGGTTGAGAAACCATCAAAATTGTCGCAATTGTGATGCCAGAAACGAATAACTGGAATGGCCTAGGGGAAAAGTACGCACTTCATTGTAATCGGGCGGGTTTCTACTTTCAGATGCAACAGGAATTTCTCGAGTTCGTCAATCGGTTCGCGAGAAATGGGAGTTTGAAGTTAAGGAATGCTTGAGAAACCATCAAAACTTTGGCAAGTCTGATACTCGAAACCAATAACTGGAATGGCCTAGGGGAAAAGTACACACACCATTGTAATCGGGCGAGTTTCTACTTTCAGATGCAACAGGAATTTCTCGAGTTCGTCAATCCGTTCGCGAGGTATGTAATTGTGAAGTTAAGGAATGGTTGAGAAACCATCAAAAGATTGGCAAGTCTGATACTCGAAACCAATAACTGGAATGGCCTAGGGGAAAAATAAACATACCGTTGTAAACGGGCGAGTTTCTACTTTAAGATGCAACAGGAATTTCTCGAGTTCGCCAATCCGTTCGCGAGATACGGAAGGTTGAAGTTAAGGAATGGTTGAGAAACCATCAATATTTTCGCTGGTCTGATACTCGAAACCAATAACTGGAATGGCCTAGGGGAAAAGTACACACACCATTGTAATCGGGCTAGTTTCTACTTTCAGATGCAACAGGAATTTCTCGAGTTCGTCAATCCGTTCGCGAGATCTGGGAGTTTGAAGTTAAGGAATGGTTGAGCACCGTCAAAATTTTCGCAAGTCTGATACTCGAAACCAATAACTACAAAGGCCTAGGGGAAAAATACACATACCTTTGTAATCGGGTGAGTTTCCACTTTCAGATGCAACAGGAATTTCTCGAGTTCATCTATCCGTTCGCGAGATATGGGAGTTTGAAGTTATACAACGGTTGAGAAACCATCAAAATTGTCGCAATTGTGATGCTAGAAACGAATAACTGGAATGGCCTAGGGGAAAAGTACGCATTTCATTGTAATCGGGCGAGTTTCTACTTTCAGATGCAACAGGAATTTCTCGAGTTCCTCGCTTCGTCCGCGAGATATGGGAGTTTGAAGTTAAGGAATGGTTGAGAAACCATCAAAACTTTGGCAAGTCTGATACTCGAAACCAATAACTGGAATGGCCTAGGGGAAAAGTACACACACCATTGTAATCGTGCTAGTTTCTACTTTTAGATGCAACAGGAATTTCTCGAGTGCGTCAATCCGTTCGCGAGATATGGGAGTTTGAAGTCAAGGAATGGTTGAGAAACCATCAAAATTTTCGCTGGTCTGATACTCGAAACCAATAACTGGAATGGCCTAGGGGAAAAGTACTAATACCATTGGATTCGGGCGAGTTTCTACTTTCAGATGCAACAGGAATTTCTCGAGTTCGTCAATCCGTTCGCGAGATATGGGAGTTTGAAGTTATTGAACGGTTGAGAAACCATCAAAATTGTCGCAATTGTGATGCCAGAAACGAATAACTGGAATGGCCTAGGGGAAAAGTACGCACTTCATTGTAATCGGGCGGGTTTCTACTTTCAGATGCAACAGGAATTTCTCGAGTTCGTCAATCCGTTCGCGAGAAATGGGAGTTTGAAGTTAAGGAATGCTTGAGAAACCATCAAAACTTTGGCAAGTCTGATACTCGAAACCAATAACTGGAATGGCCTAGGGGAAAAGTACACACACCATTGTAATCGGGCGAGTTTCTACTTTCAGATGCAACAGGAATTTCTCGAGTTCGTCAATCCGAGCGCGAGATCTGGGAGTTTGAAGTTAAGGAATGGTTGAGCACCGTCAAAATTTTCGCAAGTCTGATACTCGAAACCAATAACTACAAAGGCCTAGGGGAAAAATACACATACCTTTGTAATCGGGTGAGTTTCCACTTTCAGATGCAACAGGAATTTCTCGAGTTCATCTATCCGTTCGCGAGATATGGGAGTTTGAAGTTATACAACGGTTGAGAAACCATCAAAATTGTCGCAATTGTGATGCTAGAAACGAATAACTGGAATGGCCTAGGGGAAAAGTACGCATTTCATTGTAATCGGGCGAGTTTCTACTTTCAGATGCAACAGGAATTTCTCGAGTTCCTCGCTTCGTCCGCGAGAAATGGGAGTTTGAAGTTAAGGAATGCTTTAGAAACCATCGAAATTTTCGCTGGTCTGATACTCGAAACCAATAACTGGAATGGCCTAGGGGAAAAATGCACATACCTTTGTAATCGGGCGAGTTTCCACTTTCTGATGCAACAGGAATTTCTCGAGTTCGTCTATCGGTTCGCGAGATATGGGAGTTTGAAGTTATTGAACGGTTGAGAAACCATCAAAATTGTCGCAATTGTGATGCCAGAAACGAATAACTGGAATGGCCTAGGGGAAAAGTACGCACTTCATTGTAATCGGGCGGGTTTCTACTTTCAGATGCAACAGGAATTTCTCGAGTTCGTCAATCCGTTCGCGAGAAATGGGAGTTTGAAGTTAAGGAATGCTTGAGAAACCATCAAAACTTTGGCAAGTCTGATACTCGAAACCAATAACTGGAATGGCCTAGGGGAAAAGTACTAATACCGTTGGATTCGGGCGAGTTTCTACTTTCAGACGCAACAGGAATTTCTCGAGGTCGTCAATCCGTTCGCGAGAAATGGGAGTTTGAAGTTAAGGAATGCTTGAGAAACCATCAAAATTTTCGCAAGTCTGATACTCGAAACCAATAACTAAAATGGCCTAGGGGAAAAATAAACATACCGTTGTAAACGGGCGAGTTTCTACTTTCAGATGCAACAGGAATTTCTCGAGTTCGTCAATCAGTTCGCGAGATACGGAGGGTTGAAGTTAAGGAATGGATGAGAAACCATCAAAATTTTCGCTGGTCTGATACTCGAAACCAATAACTGGAATGGCCTAGGGGAAAAGTACACACACCATTGTAATCGGGCTAGTCTCTACTTTCAGATGCAACAGGAATTTCTCGAGTTCGTCAATCCGTTCGCGAGATCTGGGAGTTTGAAGTTAAGGAATGGTTGAGAAACCATCAAAATGTTCGCAAGTCTGATACACGAAACCAATAACTACAAAGGCCTAGGGGAAAAATACACATACCTTTGTAATCGGGTGAGTTTCCACTTTCAGATGCAACAGGAATTTCTCGAGTTCATCTATCCGTTCGCGAGATATGGGAGTTTGAAGTTATTGAACGGTTGAGAAACCATCAAAATTGTCGCAATTGTGATGCTAGAAACGACTAACTGGAATGGCCTAGGGGAAAAGTACGCACTTCATTGTAATCGGGCGAGTTTCTACTTTCGGATGCAACAGGAATTTCTCGAGTTCGTCAATCGGTTCGCGAGAAATGGGAGTTTGAATTTAAGGAAAGGTTGAGAAACCATCAAAACTTTGGCAAGTCTGATACTCGAAACCAATAACTGGAATGGCCTAGGGGAGAAGTACACATACCCTTGTAATCGGGCGAGTTTCTACTTTCAGATGCAACAGGAATTTCTCGAGTTCGTCAATCCGTTCGCGAGAAATGGGAATTTGAAGTTAAGGAATGCTTTAGAAACCATCGAAATTTTCGCTGGTCTGATACTCGAAACCAATAACTGGAATGGCCTAGGGGAAAAATGCACATACCTTTGTAATCGGGCGAGTTTCCACTTTCTGATGCAACAGGAATTTCTCGAGTTCGTCTATCCGTTCGCGAGATCTGGGAGTTTGAAGTTAAGGAATGGTTGAGAAACCATCAAAATTTTCGCAAGTCTGATACACGAAACCAATAACTACAAAGGCCTAGTGGAAAAATGCACATACCTTTGTAATCGGGCGAGTTTCCACTTTCAGATGCAACAGGAATTTCTCGAGTTCGTCTATCCGTTCGCGAGATATGGGAGTTTGAAGTTATTGAACGGTTGAGAAACCATCAAAATTGTCGCAATTGTGATGCCAGAAACGAATAACTGGAATGGCCTAGGGGAAAAGTACGCACTTCATTGTAATCGGGCGGGTTTCTACTTTCAGATGCAACAGGAATTTCTCGAGTTCGTCAATCCGTTCGCGAGAAATGGGAGTTTGAAGTTAAGGAATGCTTGAGAAACCATCAAAACTTTGGCAAGTCTGATACTCGAAACCAATAACTGGAATGGCCTAGGGGAAAAGTACACACACCATTGTAATCGTGCGAGTTTCTACTTTCAGATGCAACAGGAATTTCTCGAGTTCGTCAATCCGTTCGCGAGGTATGTAATTGTGAAGTTAAGGAATGGTTGAGAAACCATCAAAACATTGGCAAGTCTGATACTCGAAACCAATAACTGGAATGGCCTAGGGGAAAAGTACTAATACCGTTGGATACGGGCGAGTTTCTACTTTCAGATGCAACAGGAATTTCTCGAGGTCGTCAATACGTTCGCGAGAAATGGGAGTTTGAATTTAAGGAATGCTTGAGAAACCATCAAAATTTTCGCAAGTCTGATACTCGAAACCAATAACTACAATGGCCTAGGGAAAAATAAACATACCGTTGTAAACGGGCGAGTTTCTACTTTCAGATGCAACAGGAATTTCTCGAGTTCGTCAATCAGTTCGCGAGATACGGAGGGTTGAAGTTAAGGAATGGATGAGAAACCATCAAAATTTTCGCTGGTCTGATACTCGAAACCAATAACTGGAATGGCCTAGGGGAAAAGTACACACACCATTGTAATCGGGCTAGTCTCTACTTTCAGATGCAACAGGAATTTCTCGAGTTCGTCAATCCGTTCGCGAGATCTGGGAGTTTGAAGTTAAGGAATGGTTGAGAAACCATCAAAATGTTCGCAAGTCTGATACACGAAACCAATAACTACAAAGGCCTAGGGGAAAAATACACATACCTTTGTAATCGGGTGAGTTTCCACTTTAAGATGCAACAGGAATTTCTCGAGTTCATCTATCCGTTCGCGAGATATGGGAGTTTGAAGTTATTGAACGGTTGAGAAACCATCAAAATTGTCGCAATTGTGATGCTAGAAACGACTAACTGGAATGGCCTAGGGGAAAAGTACGCACTTCATTGTAATCGGGCGAGTTTCTACTTTCGGATGCAACAGGAATTTCTCGAGTGCGTCAATCCGTTCGCGAGATATGGGAGTTTGAAGTCAAGGAATGGTTGAGAAACCATCAAAATTTTCGCTGGGCTGATACTCGAAACCAATAACTGGAATGTCCTAGGGGAAAAGTACACACACCATTGTAATCGGGCTAGTTTCTACTATCAGATGCAACAGGAATTTCTCGAGTTCGTCAATCCGTTCGCGAGAAATGGGAGTTTGAATTTAAGGAAAGGTTGAGAAACCATCAAAACTTTGGCAAGTCTGATACTCGAAACCAATAACTGGAATGGCCTAGGGGAGAAGTACACATACCCTTGTAATCGGGCGAGTTTCTACTTTCAGATGCAACAGGAATTTCTCGAGTTCGTCAATCCGTTCGCGAGAAATGGGAATTTGAAGTTAAGGAATGCTTTAGAAACCATCGAAATTTTCGCTGGTCTGATACTCGAAACCAATAACTGGAATGGCCTAGGGGAAAAATGCACATACCTTTGTAATCGGGCGAGTTTCCACTTTCTGATGCAACAGGAATTTCTCGAGTTCGTCTATCCGTTCGCGAGATCTGGGAGTTTGAAGTTAAGGAATGCTTGAGAAACCATCAAAACTTTGGCAAGTCTGATACTCGAAACCAATAACTGGAATGGCCTAGGGGAAAAGTACACACACCATTGTAATCGGGCGAGTTTCTACTTTCAGATGCAACAGGAATTTCTCGAGTTCGTCAATCCGTTCGCGAGGTATGTAATTGTGAAGTTAAGGAATGGTTGAGAAACCATCAAAAGATTGGCAAGTCTGATACTCGAAACCAATAACTGGAATGGCCTAGGGGAAAAATAAACATACCGTTGTAAACGGGCGAGTTTCTACTTTAAGATGCAGCAGGAATTTCCCGATTTCGCCAATCCGTTCGCGAGATACGGAAGGTTGAAGTTAAGGAATGGTTGAGAAACCATCAAAATTTTCGCTGGTCTGATACTCGAAACCAATAACTGGAATGGCCTAGGGGAAAAGTACACACACCATTGTAATCGGGCTAGTTTCTACTTTCAGATGCAACAGGAATTTCTCGAGTTCGTCAATCCGTTCGCGAGATCTGGGAGTTTGAAGTTAAGGAATGGTTGAGCACCGTCAAAATTTTCGCAAGTCTGATACTCGAAACCAATAACTACAAAGGCCTAGGGGAAAAATACACATACCTTTGTAATCGGGTGAGTTTCCACTTTCAGATGCAACAGGAATTTCTCGAGTTCATCTATCCGTTCGCGAGATATGGGAGTTTGAAGTTATAGAACGGTTGAGAAACCATCAAAATTGTCGAAATTGTGATGCTAGAAACGAATAACTGGAATGGCCTAGGGGAAAAGTACGCATTTCATTGTAATCGGGCGAGTTTCTACTTTCAGATGCAACAGGAATTTCTCGAGTTCCTCGCTTCGTCCGCGAGATATGGGAGTTTGAAGTTAAGGAATGGTTGAGAAACCATCAAAACTTTGGCAAGTCTGATACTCGAAACCAATAACTGGAATGGCCTAGGGGAAAAGTACACACACCATTGTAATCGTGCTAGTTTCTACTTTTAGATGCAACAGGAATTTCTCGAGTGCGTCAATCCGTTCGCGAGATATGGGAGTTTGAAGTCAAGGAATGGTTGAGAAACCATCAAAATTTTCGCTGGTCTGATACTCGAAACCAATAACTGGAATGGCCTAGGGGAAAAGTACTAATACCATTGCAATCGGGCGAGTTTCTACTTTCAGATGCAACAGGAATTTCTCGAGTTCGTCAATCCGTTCGCGAGAAATGGGAGTTTGAAGTTAAGGAATGCTTGAGAAACCATCAAAACTTTGGCAAGTCTGATACTCGAAACCAATAACTGGAATGGCCTAGGGGAAAAGTACACATACCATTGTAATCGGGCGTGTTTCTACTTTCAGATGCAACAGGAATTTCTCGAGTTCGTCAATCCGTTCGCGAGAAATGGGAGTTTGAAGTTAAGGAATGCTTGAGAAACCATCGAAATTTTCGCAAGTCTGATACTCGAAACCAATAACTACTATGCCCTAGGGCAAAAATGCATATACCGTTGTAAACGGGCGAGTTTCTACTTTAAGATGCAACAGGAATTTCTCGAGTTCGTCAATCCGTTCGCGAGATACGGAAGGTTGAAGTTAAGGAATGGTTGAGAAACCATCAAAATTTTCGCTGGTCTGATACTCGAAACCAATAACTGGAATGGCCTAGGGGAAAAGTACACACACCATTGTAATCGGGCTAGTTTCTACTTTCAGATGCAACAGGAATTTCTCGAGTTCGTCAATCCGTTCGCGAGATCTGGGAGTTTGAAGTTAAGGAATGGTTGAGCACCATCAAAATTTTCGCAAGTCTGATACTCGAAACCAATAACTACAAAGGCCTAGGGGAAAAATACACATACCTTTGTAATCGGGTGAGTTTCCACTTTCAGATGCAACAGGAATTTCTCGAGTTCATCTATCCGTTCGCGAGATATGGGAGTTTGAAGTTATAGAACGGTTGAGAAACCATCAAAATTGTCGCAATTGTGATGCTAGAAACGAATAACTGGAATGGCCTAGGGGAAAAGTACGCATTTCATTGTAATCGGGCGAGTTTCTACTTTCAGATGCAACAGGAATTTCTCGAGTTCGTCAATCCGTTCGCGAGAAATGGGAGTTTGAAGTTAAGGAATGCTTGAGAAACCATCAAAATTTTCGCAAGTCTGATACTCGAAACCAATAACTACAATGGCCTAGGGGAAAAATACACATACCGTTGTAAACAGGCGAGTTTCTACTTTCAGATGCAACAGGAATTTCTCGAGTTCGTCAATCCGTTCGCGAGATACGGAAGTTTGAAGTTAAGGAATGGTTGAGAAACCATCAAAATTTTCGCTGGTCTGATACTCGAAACCAATAACTGGAATGGCCTAGGGGAAAAGTACACACACCATTGTAATCGGGCTAGTTTCTACTTTCAGATGCAACAGGAATTTCACGAGTTCGTCAATCCGTTCGCGAGAAATGGGAGTTTGAAGTTAAGGAATGTTTGAGAAACCATCAAAACTTTGGCAAGTCTGATACTCGAAACCAATAACTGGAATGGCCTAGGGGAAAGGTACACACACCACTGTAATCGGGCGGGTTTCTACTTTCAGATACAACATGAATTTCTCGAGTTCGTCAATCCGTTCGCGAGAAATGGGAGTTTGAAGTTAAGGAATGCTTGAGAAACCATCAAAACTTTGGCAAGTCTGATACTCGAAACCAATAACTGGAATGGCCTAGGGGAAAAGTACTAATACCATTGCAATCGGGCGAGTTTCTACTTTCAGATGCAACAGGAATTTCTCGAGTTCGTCAATCCGTTCGCGAGATCTGGGAGTTTGAAGTTAAGGAATGGTTGAGCACCAACAAAATTTTCGCAAGTCTGATACTCGAAACCAATAACTACAAAGGCCTAGGGGAAAAATACACATACCTTTGTAATCGGGCGAGTTTCCACTTTCAGATTCAACAGGAATTTCTCGAGTTCATCTATCCGTTCGCGAGATATGGGAGTTTGAAGTTATTGAACGGTTGATAAACCATCAAAATTGTCGCAATTGTGATGCTAGAAACGAATAACTGGAATGGCCTAGGGGAAAAGTACGCATTTCATTGTAATCGGGCGAGTTTCTACTTTCATATGCAACAGGAATTTCTCGAGTTCCTCAATTCGTCCGCGAGATATGGGCGTTTGAAGTTAAGGAATGGTTGAGAAACCATCAAAACTTTGGCAAGTCTGATACTCGAAACCAATAACTGGAATGGCCTAGGGGAAAAGTACACACACCATTGTAATCGTGCTAGTTTCTACTTTCAGATGCAACAGGAATGTGTCGAGTTCGTCAATCCGTTCGCGAGATATGGGAGTTTGAAGTCAAGGAATGGTTGAGAAACCATCAAAATTTTCGCTGGTCTGATACTCGAAACCAATAACTGGAATGGCCTAGGGGAAAAGTACTAATACCATTGCAATCGGGCGAGTTTCTACTTTCAGATGCAACAGGAATTTCTCGAGTTCGTCAATCCGTTCGCGAGAAATGGGAGTTTGAAGTTAAGGAATGCTTGAGAAACCATCAAAACTTTGGCAAGTCTGATACTCTAAACCAATAACTGGAATGGCCTAGGTGAAAAGTACTAATACCATTGGATTCGGGCGAGTTTCTACTTTCAGATGCAACAGGAATTTCTCGAGTTCGTCAATCCGTTCGCGAGAAATGGGAGTTTGAATTTAATGAATGCTTGAGAAACCATCAAAATTTTCGCAAGTCTGATACTCGAAACCAATAACTACAATGGCCTAGGGGACAAATAAACATACCGTTGTAAACGGGCGAGTTTCTACTTTCAGATGCAACAGGAATTTCTCGAGTTCGTCAATCCGTTCGCGAGGTATGTAAGTGTGAAGTTAAGGAATGGTTGAGAAACCATCAAAACTTTGGCAAGTCTGATACTCGAAACCAATAACTGGAATGGCCTAGGGGAAAGGTACACACACCACTGTAATCGGGCGGGTTTCTACTTTCAGATACAACATGAATTTCTCGAGTTCGTCAATCCGTTCGCGAGCAATGGGAGTTTGAAGTTAAGGAATGCTTGAGAAACCATCAAAATTTTCGCAAGTCTGATACTCGAAACCAATAACTACAATGGCCTAGGGGAAAAATACACATACCGTTGTAAACGGGCGAGTTTCTACTTTCAGATGCAACAGGAATTTCTCGAGTTCGTCAATCCGTTCGCGAGATACGGAAGTTTGAAGTTAAGGAATGGTTGAGAAACCATCAAAATTTTCGCTGGTCTGATACTCGAAACCAATAACTGGAATGGCCTAGGGGAAAAGTACACACACCATTGTAATCGGGCTAGTTTCTACTTTCAGATGCAACAGGAATTTCTCGAGTTCGTCAATCCGTTCGCGAGATCTGGGAGTTTGAAGTTAAGGAATGGTTGAGAAACCATCAAAATTTTCGCAAGTCTGATACTCGAAACCAATAACTACAAAGGCCTAGGGGAAAAATACACATACCTTTGTAATCGGGTGGGTTTCTACTTTCAGATGCAACAGGAATTTCTCGAGTTCGTCAATCCGTTCGCGAGGTATGTAAGTGTGAAGTTAAGGAATGGTTGAGAAACCATCAAAACTTTGGCAAGTCTGATACCCGAAACCAATAACTGGAATGGCCTAGGGGAGAAGTACACATACCATTGTAATCGGGCGAGTTTCTACTTTCAGATGCAACAGGAATTTCTCGAGTTCGTCAATCCGTTCGCGAGAAATGGGAGATTGAAGTTAAGGAATGCTTGAGAAACCATCAAAATTTTCGCAAGTCTGATACTCGAAACCAATAACTACAATGGCCTAGGGGAAAAGTACTAATACCATTGTAATCGGGCGCGTTTCTACTTTCAGATGCAACAGGAATTTCTCGAGTTCGTCAATCCGCTCGCGAGAAATGGGAGTTTGAAGTTAAGGAATGGTTGAGATCCCATCAAAATTTTCGCAAGTCTGATACACGAAACCAATAACTACAAAGGCCTAGGGGAAAAATACACATACCTTTGTAATCGGGCGAGTTTCCACTTTCAGATGCAACAGGAATTTCTCGAGTTCGTCTATCCGTTCGCGAGATATGGGAGTTTGAAGTTATTGAACGGTTGAGAAACCATCAAAATTGTCGCAATTGTGATGCTAGAAACGAATAACTGGAATGGTCTAGGGGAAAAGTACGCACACCATTGTAATCGGGCGAGTTTCTACTTTCAGATGCAACAGGAATTTCTCGTGTTCGTCATTCCGTTCGCGAGATATGGGAGTTTGAAGTTAAGGAATGGTTGAGAAACCATCAAAATTTTCGCTGGCCTAATACTCGAAACCAATAACTGGAATGGCCTAGGGGAAAAGTAAACACACCATTGTAATCGGGCTATTTTCTACTTTCAGATGCAACAGAAATTTCTCGAGTTCGTCAATCCGTTCGCGAGATATGCGACTTTGAAGATAACGAATGGTTGAGAAACCATCAAAATGTTCGCAAGTCTAATACTCGAAACCAATAACTACAAAGGCCTAGGGGAAAAACACAAATATCTTTGTAATCGGGCGAGTTTCTACTTTCAGATGCAACAGGAATTTCTCGAGTTCGTCAATCCGTTCGCGAGATCTGGGAGTTTGAAGTTAAGGAATGCTTGAGAAACCATCAAAATTTTCGCAAGTCTGATACCCGAAACCAATAACTGGAATGGCCTAGGGGAAAAGTACACATACCATTGTAATCGGGCGAGTTTCTACTTTCAGATGCAACAGGAATTTCTCGAGTTCGTCAATCCGTTCGCGAGAAATGGGAGTTTGAAGTTAAGGAATAGTTGAGATACCATCAAAATTTTCGCAAGTCTGATACACGAAGCCAATAACTACAAAGGCCTAGGGGAAAAATACACATACCTTTGTAATCGGGCGAGTTTCCACTTTCAGATGCAACAGGAATTTCTCGAGTTCGTCTATCCGTTCGCGAGATATGGGAGTTTGAAGTTAAGGAATGCTTGAGAAACCATCAAAATGTTCGCTGGCCTAATACTCGAAACCAATAACTGGAATGGCCTAGGGGAAAAGTACACACACCATTGTAATCGGGCTATTTTCTACTTTCAAATGCAACAGAAATTTCTCGAGTTCGTCAATCCGTTCGCGAGATATGCGACTTTGAAGATAACGAATGGTTGAGAAACCATCAAAATGTTCGCAAGTCTAATACCCGAAACCAATAACTACAATGGCCTAGGGGAAAAATACACATACCTTTGTAATCGGGTGAGTTTCCACTTTCAGATTCAACAGGAATTTCTCGAGTTCATCTATCCGTTCGCGAGATATGGGAGTTTGAAGTTATTGAACGGTTGAGAAACCATCAAAATGTTCGCAAGTCTAATTCTCGAAACCAATAACTACAATGGCCTAGGGGAAAAATACACATACCGTTGTAAACGGGCGAGTTTCTACTTTCAGATGCAACAGGAATTTCTCGAGTTCGTCAATCCGTTCGCGAGATACGGGAGTTTGAAGTTAAGGAATGCTTGAGAAACCATCATAATTTTCGCAAGTCTGATACTCGAAACCAATAACTACAATGGCCTAGGGGAAAAACACAAATATCTTTGTAATCGGGCGAGTTTCTACTTTCAGATGCAGCAGGAATTTCTCGAGTGCGTCAATCCGTTCGCGAGAAATGGGAGTTTGAAGTTAAGGAATGGTTGAGAAACCATCAAAATTTTCGCAAGTCTGATACTCGAAACCAGAGACTACTATGGGCTAGGGCAAAAATGCACATACCGTTGTAACCGAGAGAGTTTCTGCTTTCAGATGCAATAGGAAATTCTCGAGTTCGTCAATCCGTTCGCGAGATATGTAAGTGTGAAGTTAAGGAATGGTTGAGAAAGCATCAAAACTTTGGCAAGTCTGATACTCGAAACCAATAACTGGAATGGCCTAGGGGAAAAGTAAACACACCATTGTAATCGGGCGAGTTTCTACTTTCAGATGCAACAGGAATTTCTCGAGTTCGTCAATCCGTTCGCGAGGTATGTAAGTGTGAAGTTAAGGAATGGTTGAGAAACCATCAAAACTTTGGCAAGTCTGATACTCGAAACCAATAACTGGAATGGCCTAGGGGAAAAGTACACATACCATTGTAATCGGGCGAGTTTCTACTTTCAGATGCAACAGGAATTTCTCGAGTTCGTCAATCCGCTCGCGAGAAATAGGAGTTTGAAGTTAAGGAATGGTTGAGAAACCATCAAAATTTTCGCAAGTCTGATACTCGAAACCAGTGACTACTATGGCCTAGGGCAAAGATGCACATACCGTTGTAATCGGGCGAGTTTCTGCTTTCAGATGCAACAGGAATTTCTCGTGTTCGTCAATCCGTTCGCGAGATATGGGAGTTTGAAGTTAAGGAATGGTTGAGAAACCATCAAAATTTTCGCTGGTCTAATACTCGAAACCAATAACTGGAATGGCCTAGGGGAAAAGTACACACACTATTGTAATCGGGCTAGTTTCTACTTTCAGATGCAACAGGAAATAGTCGAGTTCGTCAATCCATTCGCGAGATATGGGAGTTTGAAGTTAAGGAATGCTTCAGAAACCATCAAAATTGTCGCAAGTCTGATACTCGAAACCAATAACTACAAAGGGCTAGGGGAAAAATACACATACCTTTGTAATCGGGCGAGTTTCTACTTTCGGATGCAACAGGAATTTCTCGAGCTCGTCAATCCGTTCGCCAGGTATGGGAGTTTGAAGTTAAGGAATGGTTGAGAAACCATCACAATTTTCACAAGTCTGATACTCAGAACCAATAACTGGAACGGCCTAGGGGAAAAGTACACACACATTTGTAATCGGGCCGGTTTCTACTATCAAGTGCAACGGGAACTTCTCAAGTTCGTCAATCCGTTCGCGAGATATGGCAGTTTGAAGTTAAGGAAAGCTTGAGAAACCATCACAATATTCGCAAGTCTGATACTCGAAACCAATAACTGGAATGGCCAAGGGGAAAAGTACACACCCCTTTGTAATCCGGCGAGTTTCTACTTTCAGATGCAACAGGAATTTCTCGATTTCGTCAATCCGTTCGCGAGATATGGGAGTTTGAATTTAAGGAATAGTTGAGAAACCATCAAAATTTTCGCAAGTGTGACTCTCGAAACCAATAACTACAATGGCCTAGGGGAAAAATACACATACCGTTGTAATCGGGCGAGTTTCTGCTTTCAGATGCAACAGGAATTTCTTGAGTTCGTCAATCCGTTCGAGAGATATGGGAGTTTGAAGTTACGGAGTGTTTGAGAAACCATCAAAATTGTCGCAAGTCTGATACTCGAAACCAATAACTACAAAGGGCTAGGGGAAAAATACACACACCTTTGTAATCGGGCGAGTTTCTACTTTCAGATGCAGCAGGAATTTCTGGAGTTCGTCAATCCGTTCGCGAGATATGGGAGTTTGAAGTTAAGGAGTGGTTGGGAAACCATCAAAATTTTCCCAAGTCTGATATTCGATACCAATGACTACTATGGCCTACGGAAGGAATACACATACCGTTGTAATCGGGCGAGTTTCCACTTTCAGATGCAACAGGAATTTCTCGAGCTCGCCAATCCGTTCGCGAGGTATGGGAGTTTGAAGTTAAGGAATGGTTGAGAAACCATCAAAATTTTCGCAAGTCTGATACTCGATACCAATAACTGGAATGGCCTAGGCGAAAAGTACATATACCGTTGTAATCGGGCGAGTTTCTGCTTTCAGATGCAACAGGAATTTCTCGAGTTCGTCATTCCCTTCGCGAGATATGGGAGTCTGAAGTTACGGAATGTTTGACAAACCATCAAAATTTTCGCAATTCTGATACTCGAAACCAATAACTACAAAGGCCTAGGGGAAAAATACACGTAGCTTTGTAATCGGGCGAGATTCTACTTTCAGGTGCAACAGGAATTTCTCGAGTTCGTCAATCCGTTCGCGAGATATGGGAGTTTCAAGTTAAGGAATGGTTGAGAAACCATCAAAACTTTCGCTGGTCTGATACTCGAAACCTATAACTGGAATGGCCTAGGGGAAAGTACACACACCTTTGTAATCGGGCGAGTTTCTACTTTCAGATGCAACAGGAACTTCTCAAGTTCGTCAATCCGTTCGCGAGATATGGCAGTTTGAAGTTAAGGAAAGCTTGAGAAACCATCAAAATTTTCGCAAGTCTGATACTCGAAACCAATAACTACAAAGGCCTAGGATAAAAATTCTCATACCCCTGCAATCACGCGAGTTTCTGCTTTCAGATGCAACAGGAATTTCTCGAGCTCGTCAATCCGTTCGCGAGATATGGGAGTTTGAAGTTAAGGAATGGTTGAGGAACAATCAAAATTTTCGCAAGTCTGATACTCGAAACCAATAACTGGAATGGCCTAGGGGAAAATTTCACACACAATTGTGACGGGGCGAGTTTCTACTTTCAGATGCAACAGGAATTTCTCGAGTTCGTCAATCCGTTCGCGAGATATGGGAGTTTGAATTTAAGGAATAGTTGAGAAACCATCAAAATTTTCGCAAGTGTGACTCTCGAAACCAATAACTACAAAGCCCTAGGGGAAAAATACACATACCTTTGTAATAGGGCGAGTTTCTGCTTTTAGATGCAACAGGAATTTCCCGAGTTCATCAATCCGTTCGCGAGACATGGGAGTTTGATAATATAAAACGGTTGAGAAACCATCAAAATTTTCGCAAGTCTGATACTCGAAACCAATAACTACTATGGCCTAGGGCAAAAGTACACATACCGTTGTAATCGGGCGAGTTTCTGCTTTTAGATGCAATGGGAATTTCTCGAGTGCGTCAATCCGTTCGCGAGATATGGGAGTTTGAAGTTAAGGAATGGTTGAGAAACCATCAAAATTTTCGCAAGTGTGGTACTCGAAACCAATAACTGGAATGGCCTAGGGGAAATATACAAACACCATTGTAATCGGGCGAGTTTCCACTTTCAGATGCAACAGGAATTTCTGGAGTTCGTCAAGCCGTTCGCGAGATATGGGAGCCTGAAGTTAAGGAATGGTTGAGAAACCATCAAAACTTTCGCTGGTCTGATACTCGAAACCTATAACTGGAATGGCCTAGGGGAAAGTACACACACCTTTGTAATCGGGCGAGTTTCTACTTTCAGATGCAACAGGAACTTCTCAAGTTCGTCAATCCGTTCGCGAGATATGGCAGTTTGAAGTTAAGGAAAGCTTGAGAAACCATCAAAATTTTCGCAAGTCTGATACTCGAAACCAATAACTACAAAGGCCTAGGATAAAAATTCTCATACCCCTGCAATCACGCGAGTTTCTACTTTCAGATGCAACAGGAATTTCTGGAGTTCGTCAATCCGTTCGCGAGATATGGGAGTTTCAAGTTAAGGAATGGTTGAGAAACCATCAAAACTTTCGCTGGTCTGATACTCGAAACCTATAACTGGAATGGCCAAGGGGAAAAGTACACACACCTTTGTAATCGGGCGAGTTTCTACTTTCAGATGCAGCAGGAATTTCTGGAGTTCGTCAATCCGTTCGCGAGATATGGGAGTTTGAAGTTGAGGAGTGGTTGGGAAACCATCAAAATTTTCCCAAGTCTGATATTCGATACCAATGACTACTATGGCCTACGGAAAGAATACACATACCGTTGTAATCGGGCGAGTTTCCACTTTCAGATGCAACAGGAATTTCTCGAGCTCGCCAATCCGTTCGCGAGGTATGGGAGTTTGAAGTTAAGGAATGGTTGAGAAACCATCAAAATTTTCGCAAGTCTGATACTCGATACCAATAACTGGAATGGCCTAGGCGAAAAGTACATATACCGTTGTAATCGGGCGAGTTTCTGCTTTCAGATGCAACAGGAATTTCTCGAGTTCGTCATTCCGTTCGCGAGATATGGGAGTCTGAAGTTACGGAATGTTTGACAAACCATCAAAATTTTCGCAATTCTGATACTCGAAACCAATGACTACAAAGGCCTAGGGGAAAAATACACGTAGCTTTGTAATCGGGCGAGATTCTACTTTCAGGTGCAACAGGAATTTCTCGAGTTCGTCAATCCGTTCGCGAGATATGGGAGTTTCAAGTTAAGGAATGGTTGAGAAACCATCAAAACTTTCGCTGGTCTGATACTCGAAACCTATAACTGGAATGGCCTAGGGGAAAGTACACACACCTTTGTAATCGGGCGAGTTTCTACTTTCAGATGCAACAGGAACTTCTCAAGTTCGTCAATCCGTTCGCGAGATATGGCAGTTTGAAGTTAAGGAAAGCTTGAGAAACCATCAAAATTTTCGCAAGTCTGATACTCGAAACCAATAACTACAAAGGCCTAGGATAAAAATTCTCATACCCCTGCAATCACGCGAGTTTCTGCTTTCAGATGCAACAGGAATTTCTCGAGCTCGTCAATCCGTTCGCGAGATATGGGAGTTTGAAGTTAAGGAATGGTTGAGGAACAATCAAAATTTTCGCAAGTCTGATACTCGAAACCAATAACTGGAATGGCCTAGGGGAAAATTTCACACACAATTGTGACGGGGCGAGTTTCTACTTTCAGATGCAACAGGAATTTCTCGAGTTCGTCAATCCGTTCGCGAGATATGGGAGTTTGAATTTAAGGAATAGTTGAGAAACCATCAAAATTTTCGCAAGTGTGACTCTCGAAACCAATAACTACAAAGCCCTAGGGGAAAAATACACATACCTTTGTAATAGGGCGAGTTTCTGCTTTTAGATGCAACAGGAATTTCCCGAGTTCATCAATCCGTTCGCGAGACATGGGAGTTTGATAATATAAAACGGTTGAGAAACCATCAAAATTTTCGCAAATCTGATACTCGAAACCAATAACTACTATGGCCTAGGGCAAAAGTACACATACCGTTGCAATCGGGCGAGTTTCTGCTTTTAGATGCAATGGGAATTTCTCGAGTGCGTCAATCCGTTCGCGAGATATGGGAGTTTGAAGTTAAGGAATGGTTGAGAAACCATCAAAATTTTCGCAAGTGTGGTACTCGAAACCAATAACTGGAATGGCCTAGGGGAAATGTACAAACACCATTGTAATCGGGCGAGTTTCCACTTTCAGATGCAACAGGAATTTCTGGAGTTCGTCAAGCCGTTCGCGAGATATGGGAGCCTGAAGTTAAGGAATGGTTGAGAAACCATCAAAATTTTCGCTGGTCTGATACTCAAAACCAATAACTAGAATGGCCTAGGGGAAAAGTACACACACCATTGTAATCGGGCGAGTTTCTACTTTCAGATGCAACAGGAATTTCTCGAGTTCGTCAATCCGTTCGAGAGATATGGGTGTTGGAAGTTAAGGAATGGTTGAGAAACCATCAAAATTTTCGCAAGTCTGATACTCGAAACCAATAACTGGAATGGCCTAGGGGAAATGTACAAACACCATTGTAATCGGGCGAGTTTCCACTTTCAGATGCAACAGGAATTTCTGGAGTTCGTCAAGCCGTTCGCGAGATATGGGAGCCTGAAGTTAAGGAATGGTTGAGAAACCATCAAAATTTCCGTAAGTCTGATGCTCGAAAGCAATAACTACAATGGCCTAGGGGGAAAATACATATACCGTTGCAATCGGGCGGGTTTCAACTTTCATATGCAACAGGAATTTCTCGAGTTCGTCATTCCGTTCGCGAGATATGGGAGTTTGAAGTTCCGGAATGTTTGTAAACCATCAAAATTGTCGCTGGTCTGATACTCGAAACCTAATACTGGAATGGCCTAGGGGAAAAGTACACACACCTTTGTAATCGGGCGAGTTTCTACTTTCAGATGCAACAGGAATTTCTGGAGTTCGTCAATCCGTTCGCGAGATATGGGAGTTTGAAGTTAAGGAATCGTTGAGAAACCATCAAAATTTTCGCAAGTCTGATACTCGAAACCAATAACTACAATGGCCTAGGGGAAAAATACACATACCGTTGTAATCGGGCGAGTTTCTGCTTTCAGATGCAACAGGAATTTCTCGAGTTCGTCAATCCGTTCGCGAGATATGGGAGTTTGAAGTTAAGGAATCGTTGAGAAACCATCACAATATTCGCAAGTCTGATACTCGAAACCAATAACTGGAATGGCCAAGGGGAAAAGTACACACCCCTTTGTAATCCGGCGAGTTTCTACTTTCAGATGCAACTGGAATTTCTCGAGTTCGTCATTCCGTTCGCGAGATATGGGAGTTTGAAGTTACGGAGTGTTTGAGAAACCATCAAAATTTTCGCTGGTCTGATACTCGAAACCAATAACGGGAATGGCCTAGGGGAAAAGTACAAACACCATTGTAATCGGGCGAGTTTCCACTTTCAGATGCAACAGGAACTTCTGGAGTTCGTCATCCGTTCGCGAGATATGGGAGCTTGATGTTAAGGAATGGTTGAGAAAACATCAAAATTTCCGTAAGTCTGATACTCGAAACCAATAACTGGAATGGCCTAGGGGAAAAGTACAAACACCATTGTAATCGGGCGAGTTTCCACTTTCAGATGCAACAGGAATTTCTCGAGGTCGTCATTCCGTTCGCGAAAAATGGGAGTTTGGAGCTAAGGAGTGGTTGAGAAACCATCAAAATTTTCGCTGGTCTGATACTCGAAACCAATAACGGGAATGGCCTAGGGGAAAAGTACAAACACCATTGTAATCGGGCGAGTTTCTACTTTCATATGCAACAGGAATTTCTCGAGTTCGTCATTCCGTTCGCGAGATATGGGAGTTTGAAGTTACGGAATGTTTGACAAACCATCAAAATTTTCGCTGGTCTGATACTCGAAAACTATAACTGGAATGGCCTAGGGGAAAAATTCGCATAGCTTTGTAATCGGGCGAGATTCTACTTTCAGATGCAACAGGAATTTCTCGAGTTCTTCAATCCGTTCGCGAGATAAGACAGTTTGAAGTTACGGAATGGTTGAGAAACCATCAAAATTTTCGCTGGTCTGATACTCGAAACCTATAACTGGAATCGCCTATGGGAAAAGTACACACACCTTTGTAATCGGGCGAATTCCTACTTTCAGATGCAACAGGAATTTCTCGAGTTCGTCATTCCGTTCGCGAGATATGGTAGTTTAAAGTTAAGGAATGGTTGAGAAACCAACAAAATTTTCGCAATTCTCATACTCGAAACCAATAACTACAAAGGCCTAGGGGAAAAATACATATAGCTTTGCAATCGGGCGAGTTTCTACTTTCAGGTGCAACAGGAATTTCTCGAGTTCGTCAATCCGTTCGCGAGATACGGGAGTTTCAAGTTAAGGAATGGTTGAGAAACCATCAAAATTTTCGCTGGTCTGATACTCGAAACCTATAACTGGAATGGCCTAGGGGAAAGTACACACACCTTTGTAATCGGGCGAGTTTCTACTTTCAGATGCAACAGGAATTTCTCAAGTTCGTCAATGCGTTCGCGAGATATGGCAGTTTGAAGTTAAGGAAAGCTTGAGAAACCATCAAAATTTTCGCATGTCTGATACTCGAAAGCAATAACTACAAAGGTCTAGGATAAAAATTCTCATACCCCTGCAATCACGCGAGTTTCTACTTTCAGATGCAACAGAAATTTCTCGAGCTCGTCAATCCGTTCGCGAGATATGGGAGTTTGAAGTTAAGGAATGGTTAAGGAACAATCAAAATTTTCGCAAGTCTGATACTCGAAACCAATAACTGGAATGGCCTATGGGAAAATTTCACACATAATTGTGACGGGGCGAGTTTCTACTTTCAGATGCAACAGGAATTTCTCGAGTTCGTCAATCCGTTCGCGAGATATGGGAGTTTGAATTTAAGGAATAGTTGAGAAACCATCAAAATTTTCGCAAGTGTGACTCTCGAAACCAATAACTACAATGGCCTAGGGGAAAAATACACATACCGTTGTAATCGGGCGAGTTTCTGCTTTCAGATGCAACAGGAATTTCTTGAGTTCGTCAATCCGTTCGAGAGATATGGGAGTTTGAAGTTACGGAGTGTTTGAGAAACCATCAAAATTTTCGCTGGTCTGATACTCGAAACCAATAACTACAAAGGCCTAGGGCAAAAATTCACATGACTTTGTAATCGGGCGAGTTTCTTCTTTCAGATGCAACAGGAATCTCTCGAGTTCGTCAATCCGTTCGAGAGATATGGGAGTTTGAAGTTAAGGAATCGTTGAGAAACCACAAAAATTTTCGCAAGTCTGATACTCGAAACCAATAACGGGAATGGCCTAGGGGAAAAGTACAAACACCATTGTAATCGGGCGAGTTTCCACATCAGATGCAACAGGAACTTCTGGAGTTCGTCAATCCGTTCGCGAGATATGGGAGCTTGATGTTAAGGAATGGTTGAGAAACCCTCAAAAGTTCCGTATGTCTGTTACTCGAAACCAATAACTACAATGGCCTAGGGGGAAAATACACATACCGTTGCAATCGGGCGGGTTTCTACTTTCATATGCAACAGGAATTTCTCGAGTTCGTCATTCCGTTCGCGAGATATGTGAGTTTGAAGTTACGGAATGTTTGAGAAACCATCAAAATTGTCGCTGGTCTGATACTCGAAACCTATAACTGGAATGGCCTAGGGGAAAAGTACACACACCTTTGTAATCGGGCGAGTTTCTACTTTCAGATGCAACAGGAATTTCTCGAGGTAGTCATTCCGTTCGCGAGATATGGGAGTTTGAAGTGAAGGAATGGTTGAGAAACCATCAAAATTTTCGCTGGTCTGATACTCAAAACCAATAACTAGAATGGCCTAGGAGAAAAGTACACACACCATTGTAATCGGTTGAGTTTCTACTTTCAGATGCAACAGGAATTTCTCAAGTTCGTCAATCCGTTCGCGAGATAAGGGAATTTGAAGTTAAGGAATCGTTGAGAAACCATTACAATTTTCGCAAGTCTGATTTTCGAAACCAATAACTACAAAGGCCTGAGGGAAAAACACACATAGCTTTGTAATCGGGCGAGTTTCTACTTTCAGATGCAACAGGAACTTCTCGAGTTCGCCAATCCGTTCGCGAGATATGGGAGTGTAAAGTTAAGGAATGGTTGAGAAACAATCAAAATTTTCGCAAGTCTGATACTCGAAACCAATAACTACAGAGGCCTAGGGGAAAAATTCACATAGCTTTGTAATCGGGCGCGTTCTACTTTCAGATGCAAGAGGAATTTCTCGAGTTCGTCAATCCGTTCGCGAGATAAGACAGTTTGAAGATAAGGAATGGTTGAGAAACCATCAAAATTTTCGCTGGTCTGATACTCGAAACCTATAACTGGAATGGCCTAGGGGAAAAGTACACCCACCTTTGTAATCGGGCGAGTTTCTACTTTCAGATGCAACAGGAATTTCTCAAGTTCGACAATCCGTTCGCGAGATATGGGAGTTTGAAGTTACGGAATGTTTGAGAAACCATCAAAATTTTCGCAATTCTGATACTCGAAACCTATAACTGGAATCGCCTATGGGAAAAGTACACACACCTTTGTAATAGGGCGAATTCCTACTTTCAGATGCAACAGGAATTTCTCGAGTTCGTCATTCCGTTCGCGAGATATGGTAGTTTGAAGTTATGGAATGGTTGAGAAACCATCAAAATTTACGCTGGTCTGATACTCGAAACCTATAACTGGAATGGCCTAGGGGAAAAGTACACACACCTTTCTAATCGGGCGAGTTTCTACTTTCAGATGCAACAGGAATTTCTCAAGTTCGTCATTCCGTTCGCGAGATATGGTAGTTTGAAGTTAAGGAATGGTTGAGAAACCATCAAAATTTTCGCTGGTCTGATACTCGAAACCAATAACTAGAATGGACCAGGGGAAAAGTACACACACCATTGTAATCGGGCGACTTTCTACTTTCAGATGCAACAGGAATTTCTCGAGTACGCCAATCCGTTCGCGAGGTATGGGAGTTTGAAGTTAAGGAATCGTTGAGAAACCATCATAATTTTCGCAAGTCTGATACTCGAAACCAATAACTACAAAGGCCTGAGGGAAAAATACACATAGCTTTGTAATCGGGCGAGTTTCTACTTTCAGATGCAACAGGAATTTCTCGAGTTCGTCAATCCGTTCCGGAGATATAGGAGTGTGAAGTTAAGGAATGGTTGAGAAGCCATCAAAATTTTCGCTGGTCTGATACTCGAAACCTATAACTGGAATGGCCTAGGGGAAAAGTACATACACCATTGAAATCGGTCGAGTTTCCACTTTCAGATGCAACAGGAATTTCTCGAGTTCGCCAATCCGTTCGCGAGGTATGGGAGTTTGAAGTTAAGGAATCGTTGGGAAACCATGAAAATATTCGCAAGTCTGATACTCGAAACCAATAACTACAAAGGCCTAGGGGAAAAATACACATACCGTTGCAATCGGGCGGGTTTCTACTTTCATATGCAACAGGAATTTCTCGAGTTCGTCATTCCGTTCGCGAGATATGTGAGTTTGAAGTTACGGAATGTTTGAGAAACCATCAAAATTGTCGCTGGTCTGATACTCGAAACCTATAACTGGAATGGCCTAGGGGAAAAGTACACACACCTTTGTAATCGGGCGAGTTTCTACTTTCAGATGCAACAGGAATTTCTCGAGGTAGTCATTCCGTTCGCGAGATATGGGAGTTTGAAGTGAAGGAATGGTTGAGAAACCATCAAAATTTTCGCTGGTCTGATACTCAAAACCAATAACTAGAATGGCCTAGGAGAAAAGTACACACACCATTGTAATCGGTTGAGTTTCTACTTTCAGATGCAACAGGAATTTCTCAAGTTCGTCATTCCGTTCGCGAGATATGGTAGTTTAAAGTTAAGGAATGGTTGAGAAACCAACAAAATTTTCGCAATTCTCATACTCGAAACCAATAACTACAAAGGCCTAGGGGAAAAATACATATAGCTTTGCAATCGGGCGAGTTTCTACTTTCAGGTGCAACAGGAATTTCTCGAGTTCGTCAATCCGTTCGCGAGATACGGGAGTTTCAAGTTAAGGAATGGTTGAGAAACCATCAAAATTTTCGCTGGTCTGATACTCGAAACCTATAACTGGAATGGCCTAGGGGAAAGTACACACACCTTTGTAATCGGGCGAGTTTCTACTTTCAGATGCAACAGGAATTTCTCAAGTTCGTCAATGCGTTCGCGAGATATGGCAGTTTGAAGTTAAGGAAAGCTTGAGAAACCATCAAAATTTTCGCATGTCTGATACTCGAAAGCAATAACTACAAAGGTCTAGGATAAAAATTCTCATACCCCTGCAATCACGCGAGTTTCTACTTTCAGATGCAACAGAAATTTCTCGAGCTCGTCAATCCGTTCGCGAGATATGGGAGTTTGAAGTTAAGGAATGGTTAAGGAACAATCAAAATTTTCGCAAGTCTGATACTCGAAACCAATAACTGGAATGGCCTATGGGAAAATTTCACACATAATTGTGACGGGGCGAGTTTCTACTTTCAGATGCAACAGGAATTTCTCGAGTTCGTCAATCCGTTCGCGAGATATGGGAGTTTGAATTTAAGGAATAGTTGAGAAACCATCAAAATTTTCGCAAGTGTGACTCTCGAAACCAATAACTACAATGGCCTAGGGGAAAAATACACATACCGTTGTAATCGGGCGAGTTTCTGCTTTCAGATGCAACAGGAATTTCTTGAGTTCGTCAATCCGTTCGAGAGATATGGGAGTTTGAAGTTACGGAGTGTTTGAGAAACCATCAAAATTTTCGCTGGTCTGATACTCGAAACCAATAACTACAAAGGCCTAGGGCAAAAATTCACATGACTTTGTAATCGGGCGAGTTTCTTCTTTCAGATGCAACAGGAATCTCTCGAGTTCGTCAATCCGTTCGAGAGATATGGGAGTTTGAAGTTAAGGAATCGTTGAGAAACCACAAAAATTTTCGCAAGTCTGATACTCGAAACCAATAACGGGAATGGCCTAGGGGAAAAGTACAAACACCATTGTAATCGGGCGAGTTTCCACATCAGATGCAACAGGAACTTCTGGAGTTCGTCAATCCGTTCGCGAGATATGGGAGCTTGATGTTAAGGAATGGTTGAGAAACCCTCAAAAGTTCCGTATGTCTGTTACTCGAAACCAATAACTACAATGGCCTAGGGGGAAAATACACATACCGTTGCAATCGGGCGGGTTTCTACTTTCATATGCAACAGGAATTTCTCGAGTTCGTCATTCCGTTCGCGAGATATGTGAGTTTGAAGTTACGGAATGTTTGAGAAACCATCAAAATTGTCGCTGGTCTGATACTCGAAACCTATAACTGGAATGGCCTAGGGGAAAAGTACACACACCTTTGTAATCGGGCGAGTTTCTACTTTCAGATGCAACAGGAATTTCTCGAGGTAGTCATTCCGTTCGCGAGATATGGGAGTTTGAAGTGAAGGAATGGTTGAGAAACCATCAAAATTTTCGCTGGTCTGATACTCAAAACCAATAACTAGAATGGCCTAGGAGAAAAGTACACACACCATTGTAATCGGTTGAGTTTCTACTTTCAGATGCAACAGGAATTTCTCAAGTTCGTCAATCCGTTCGCGAGATAAGGGAATTTGAAGTTAAGGAATCGTTGAGAAACCATTACAATTTTCGCAAGTCTGATTTTCGAAACCAATAACTACAAAGGCCTGAGGGAAAAACACACATAGCTTTGTAATCGGGCGAGTTTCTACTTTCAGATGCAACAGGAACTTCTCGAGTTCGCCAATCCGTTCGCGAGATATGGGAGTGTAAAGTTAAGGAATGGTTGAGAAACAATCAAAATTTTCGCAAGTCTGATACTCGAAACCAATAACTACAGAGGCCTAGGGGAAAAATTCACATAGCTTTGTAATCGGGCGCGTTCTACTTTCAGATGCAAGAGGAATTTCTCGAGTTCGTCAATCCGTTCGCGAGATAAGACAGTTTGAAGATAAGGAATGGTTGAGAAACCATCAAAATTTTCGCTGGTCTGATACTCGAAACCTATAACTGGAATGGCCTAGGGGAAAAGTACACCCACCTTTGTAATCGGGCGAGTTTCTACTTTCAGATGCAACAGGAATTTCTCAAGTTCGACAATCCGTTCGCGAGATATGGGAGTTTGAAGTTACGGAATGTTTGAGAAACCATCAAAATTTTCGCAATTCTGATACTCGAAACCTATAACTGGAATCGCCTATGGGAAAAGTACACACACCTTTGTAATAGGGCGAATTCCTACTTTCAGATGCAACAGGAATTTCTCGAGTTCGTCATTCCGTTCGCGAGATATGGTAGTTTGAAGTTATGGAATGGTTGAGAAACCATCAAAATTTACGCTGGTCTGATACTCGAAACCTATAACTGGAATGGCCTAGGGGAAAAGTACACACACCTTTCTAATCGGGCGAGTTTCTACTTTCAGATGCAACAGGAATTTCTCAAGTTCGTCATTCCGTTCGCGAGATATGGTAGTTTGAAGTTAAGGAATGGTTGAGAAACCATCAAAATTTTCGCTGGTCTGATACTCGAAACCAATAACTAGAATGGACCAGGGGAAAAGTACACACACCATTGTAATCGGGCGACTTTCTACTTTCAGATGCAACAGGAATTTCTCGAGTACGCCAATCCGTTCGCGAGGTATGGGAGTTTGAAGTTAAGGAATCGTTGAGAAACCATCATAATTTTCGCAAGTCTGATACTCGAAACCAATAACTACAAAGGCCTGAGGGAAAAATACACATAGCTTTGTAATCGGGCGAGTTTCTACTTTCAGATGCAACAGGAATTTCTCGAGTTCGTCAATCCGTTCCGGAGATATAGGAGTGTGAAGTTAAGGAATGGTTGAGAAGCCATCAAAATTTTCGCTGGTCTGATACTCGAAACCTATAACTGGAATGGCCTAGGGGAAAAGTACATACACCATTGAAATCGGTCGAGTTTCCACTTTCAGATGCAACAGGAATTTCTCGAGTTCGCCAATCCGTTCGCGAGGTATGGGAGTTTGAAGTTAAGGAATCGTTGGGAAACCATGAAAATATTCGCAAGTCTGATACTCGAAACCAATAACTACAAAGGCCTAGGGGAAAAATACACATAGCTTTGTAATCGGGCGAGTTTCTACTTTCAGGTGCAACAGGAATTTCTCGAGTACGCCAATCCGTTCGCGAGGTATGGGAGTTTGAAGTTAAGGAATCGTTGAGAAACCATCATAATTTTCGCAAGTCTGATACTCGAAACCAATAACTACAAAGGCCTGAGGGAAAAATACACATAGCTTTGTAATCGGGCGAGTTTCTACTTTCAGATGCAACAGGAATTTCTCGAGTTCGTCAATCCGTTCCGGAGATATAGGAGTGTGAAGTTAAGGAATGGTTGAGAAGCCATCAAAATTTTCGCTGGTCTGATACTCGAAACCTATAACTGGAGTGGCCTAGGGGAAAAGTACATACACCATTGAAATCGGTCGAGTTTCCACTTTCAGATGCAACAGGAATTTCTCGAGTTCGCCAATCCGTTCGCGAGGTATGGGAGTTTGAAGTTAAGGAATCGTTGTGAAACCATGAAAATATTCGCAAGTCTGATACTCGAAACCAATAACTACAAAGGCCTAGGGGAAAAATACACATAGCTTTGTAATCGGGCGAGTTTCTACTTTCAGGTGCAACAGGAATTTCTCGAGTTCGTCAATCCGTTCGCGAGATATGGGAGTTTGAAGTTAAGGAATGATTGAGAAACCATCAAAATTTTCGCTGGTCTGATACTCGAAACCTATAACTGGAATGGCCAACGGGAAAAGTACACACACCTTTGTAATCGGGCGAGTTTCTACTTTCAGACGCAACAGGAATTTCTCGAGTTCGTCAATCCGTTCCGGAGATATAGGAGTGTGAAGTTAAGGAATGGTTGAGAAGCCTTCAAAATTTTCGCTGGTCTGATACTCGAAACCTATAACTGGAATGGCCTAGGGGAAAAGTACATACACCATTGAAATCGGTCGAGTTTCCACTTTCAGATGCAACAGGAATTTCTCGAGTTCGCCAATCCGTTCGCGAGGTATGGGAGTTTGAAGTTAAGGAATCCTTGAGAAACCATCATAATTTTCGCAAGTCTGATACTCGAAACCAATAACTACAAAGGCATGAGGGAAAAATACACATAGCTTTGTAATCGGGCGAGATTCTACTTTCAGATGCAACAGGAATTTCTCGAGTTCGCCAATCCGTTCGCGAGATATGGGAGTGTGAAGTTAAGGAATGGTTGAGAAACAATCAAAATTTTCGCAAGTCTGATACTCGAAACAAATAACTACAGAGGCATAGGGGAAAAATTCACATAGCTTTGTAATCGGGCGAGATTCTACTTTCAGATGCAACAGGAATTTCTCGAGTTCGCCAATCCGTTCGCGAGATATGGGAGTTTGAAGTTAAGGAGTGGTTGGGAAACCATCAAAATTTTCGCAAGTCTGATAATCGAAACCGATAACTACAATGGCCTAGGGGAAAAGCTCACAACCAACGTAATCGGGCGAGTTTCTACTTTCAGATGCAACAGGAATTTCTCGAGTTCGTTATTCCGTTCGCGAGATATGGGAGTTTGAAGTTACGGAGTGTTTGAGAAACCATCAAACTTTTCGCTGGTCTGATACTCGAAACCAATAACTACAAAGGCCTAGGGGAAAAATTCACATGACTTTGTAATCGGGCGAGTTTCTACTTTCAGATGCAACAGGAATTTCTCGAGTTCGTCAATCCGTTCGAGAGATATGGGAGTTTGAAGTTAAGGAATGGTGGAGAAACCATCAAAATTTTCGCAAGTCTGATACTCGAAACCAATAACTGGAATGGCCTAGGGGAAAAGTACAAACACCATTGTAATCGGGCGAGTTTCCACTTTCAGATGCAACAGGAATTTCTGGAGTTCGTCAATCCGTTCGCGAGATATGGGAGTTTGAAGTTAAGGAGTGGTTGGGAAACCATCAAAATTTTCCCAAATCTGATATTCGATACCAATGACTACTATGGCCTACGGCAAGAATGCACATACCGTTATAATCGGGCGAGTTTCTGCTTTCAGATGCAATAGGAAATTCTCGAGTACGTCAATCCGTTCGAGAGATATGGGAGTTTGAAGTTAAGGAATGGTTGAGAAACCATCAAAATTTTCGCTGGTCTGATACTCAAAACCAATAACTGGAATGACCTAGGGGAAAAGTACACACACCTTTGTAATCGGGCCAGTTTCTACTTTCAGATGCAACAGGAATATCTCGAGTTCGACAATCGGTTCGCGAGATATGGGAGTTTGAAGTTAATGAATGGTTGAGAAACCATCAAAATTTTCGCTGGTCTGATACTCGAAACCTATAACTGGAACGGCCTAGGGGAAAAGCTCACACACCAACGTAATCGGGCGAGTTTCTACTTTCAGATGCAACAGGAATTTCTCGAGTTCGTCAATCCGTTCGCGAGATATGGGAGTTTGAAGTTAAGGAATGGTTGAGAAACCATCAAAGTTTTCGCAAGTCTGATACTCGAAACCAATAACTATTATACTATTGCCTAGGGCAAAAATACACATACCGTTGTAATCGGGCGACTTTCTACTTTCAGATGCAAGAGGAATTTCTCGAGTTCGTCAATCCGTTCGCGAGATATGGGAGTGTGAAGTTAAGGAATGGTTGTGGAACCATCAAAATTTTCGCAAGTCTGATACTCGAAACTAATAACTACAATGGCCTAGGGGAAAAATACACATACCGTTGTAATCGGGCGAGTTTCTACTTTCAGATGCAACAGGAATTTCTCGAGTTCGTCAATCCGTTCGCGAGATATGGGAGTTTGAAGTTAAGGAATGGTTGAGAAACCATCAAAGTTTTCGCAAGTCTGATACTCGAAACCAATAACTATTATACTATTGCCTAGGGCAAAAATACACATACCGTTGTAATCGGGCGACTTTCTACTTTCAGATGCAAGAGGAATTTCTCGAGTTCGTCAATCCGTTCGCGAGATATGGGAGTGTGAAGTTAAGGAATGGTTGTGGAACCATCAAAATTTTCGCAAGTCTGATACTCGAAACTAATAACTACAATGGCCTAGGGGAAAAATACACATACCGTTGTAATCGGGCGAGCTTCTGTTTTCAGATGCAACAGGAATTTTTCGAGTTCGTCAATCCGTTCGCAAGATATGGAAGTTTGAAGTTAAGGAATGATTGAGAAACCATCAAAATTTTCGCTGGTCTGATACTCGAAACCTATAACTGGAATGGCCAACGGGAAAAGTACACACACCTTTGTAATCGGGCGAGTTTCTACTTTCAGATGCAACAGGAATTTCTCGAGTTCGTCATTCCGTTCCGGAGATATAGGAGTGTGAAGTTAAGGAATGGTTGAGAAACCATCAAAATTTTCGCTGGTCTGATACTCGAAACCTATAACTGGAACGGCCTAGGGGAAAAGCTCACACACCAACGTAATCGGGCGAGTTTCTACTTTCAGATGCAACAGGAATTTCTCGAGTTCGTCAATCCGTTCGCGAGATATGGGAGTGTGAAGTTAAGGAATGGTTGTGGAACCATCAAAATTTTCGCAAGTCTGATACTCGAAACTAATAACTACAATGGCCTAGGGGAAAAATACACATACCGTTGTAATCGGGCGAGCTTCTGTTTTCAGATGCAACAGGAATTTTTCGAGTTCGTCAATCCGTTCGCAAGATATGGGAGTTTGAAGTTAAGGAATGGTTGAGAAACCATCAAAGTTTTCGCAAGTCTGATACTCGAAACCAATAACTACTATTGCCTCGGGCAAAAATACACAGACCGTTGTGATCGGGCGACTTTCTGCTTTCAGGTGCAACAGAAATTTCTCGATTTCGTCAATCCGTTCGCGAGATATGGGAGTTTGAAGTTAAGGAATGGTTGTGGAACCATCAAAATTTTCGCAAGTCTGATACTCGAAACTAATAACTACAATGGCCTAGCGGAAAAGTACATACACCATTGAAATCGGTCGAGTTTCCACTTTCAGATGCAACAGGAATTTCTCGAGTTCGCCAATCCGTTCGCGAGGTATGGGAGTTTGAAGTTAAGGAATCCTTGAGAAACCATCATAATTTTCGCAAGTCTGATACTCGAAACCAATAACTACAAAGGCATGAGGGAAAAATACACATAGCTTTGTAATCGGGCGAGATTCTACTTTCAGATGCAACAGGAATTTCTCGAGTTCGCCAATCCGTTCGCGAGATATGGGAGTGTGAAGTTAAGGAATGGTTGAGAAACAATCAAAATTTTCGCAAGTCTGATACTCGAAACAAATAACTACAGAGGCATAGGGGAAAAATTCACATAGCTTTGTAATCGGGCGAGATTCTACTTTCAGATGCAACAGGAATTTCTCGAGTTCGCCAATCCGTTCGCGAGATATGGGAGTTTGAAGTTAAGGAGTGGTTGGGAAACCATCAAAATTTTCGCAAGTCTGATAATCGAAACCGATAACTACAATGGCCTAGGGGAAAAGCTCACAACCAACGTAATCGGGCGAGTTTCTACTTTCAGATGCAACAGGAATTTCTCGAGTTCGTTATTCCGTTCGCGAGATATGGGAGTTTGAAGTTACGGAGTGTTTGAGAAACCATCAAACTTTTCGCTGGTCTGATACTCGAAACCAATAACTACAAAGGCCTAGGGGAAAAATTCACATGACTTTGTAATCGGGCGAGTTTCTACTTTCTGATGCAACAGGAATTTCTCGAGTTCGTCAATCCGTTCGAGAGATATGGGAGTTTGAAGTTAAGGAATGGTGGAGAAACCATCAAAATTTTCGCAAGTCTGATACTCGAAACCAATAACTGGAATGGCCTAGGGGAAAAGTACAAACACCATTGTAATCGGGCGAGTTTCCACTTTCAGATGCAACAGGAATTTCTGGAGTTCGTCAATCCGTTCGCGAGATATGGGAGTTTGAAGTTAAGGAGTGGTTGGGAAACCATCAAAATTTTCCCAAATCTGATATTCGATACCAATGACTACTATGGCCTACGGCAAGAATGCACATACCGTTATAATCGGGCGAGTTTCTGCTTTCAGATGCAATAGGAAATTCTCGAGTACGTCAATCCGTTCGAGAGATATGGGAGTTTGAAGTTAAGGAATGGTTGAGAAACCATCAAAATTTTCGCTGGTCTGATACTCAAAACCAATAACTGGAATGACCTAGGGGAAAAGTACACACACCTTTGTAATCGGGCCAGTTTCTACTTTCAGATGCAACAGGAATATCTCGAGTTCGACAATCGGTTCGCGAGATATGGGAGTTTGAAGTTAATGAATGGTTGAGAAACCATCAAAATTTTCGCTGGTCTGATACTCGAAACCTATAACTGGAACGGCCTAGGGGAAAAGCTCACACACCAACGTAATCGGGCGAGTTTCTACTTTCAGATGCAACAGGAATTTCTCGTGTTCGTCAATCCGTTCGCGAGATATGGGAGTTTGAAATTAAGGAATGGTTGAGAAACCATCAAAGTTTTCGCAAGTCTGATACTCGAAACCAATAACTATTATACTATTGCCTAGGGCAAAAATACACATACCGTTGTAATCGGGCGACTTTCTACTTTCAGATGCAAGAGGAATTTCTCGAGTTCGTCAATCCGTTCGCGAGATATGGGAGTGTGAAGTTAAGGAATGGTTGTGGAACCATCAAAATTTTCGCAAGTCTGATACTCGAAACTAATAACTACAATGGCCTAGGGGAAAAATACACATACCGTTGTAATCGGGCGAGTTTCTACTTTCAGATGCAACAGGAATTTCTCGAGTTCGTCAATCCGTTCGCGAGATATGGGAGTTTGAAGTTAAGGAATGGTTGAGAAACCATCAAAGTTTTCGCAAGTCTGATACTCGAAACCAATAACTATTATACTATTGCCTAGGGCAAAAATACACATACCGTTGTAATCGGGCGACTTTCTACTTTCAGATGCAAGAGGAATTTCTCGAGTTCGTCAATCCGTTCGCGAGATATGGGAGTGTGAAGTTAAGGAATGGTTGTGGAACCATCAAAATTTTCGCAAGTCTGATACTCGAAACTAATAACTACAATGGCCTAGGGGAAAAATACACATACCGTTGTAATCGGGCGAGCTTCTGTTTTCAGATGCAACAGGAATTTTTCGAGTTCGTCAATCCGTTCGCAAGATATGGAAGTTTGAAGTTAAGGAATGATTGAGAAACCATCAAAATTTTCGCTGGTCTGATACTCGAAACCTATAACTGGAATGGCCAACGGGAAAAGTACACACACCTTTGTAATCGGGCGAGTTTCTACTTTCAGATGCAACAGGAATTTCTCGAGTTCGTCATTCCGTTCCGGAGATATAGGAGTGTGAAGTTAAGGAATGGTTGAGAAGCCATCAAAATTTTCGCTGGTCTGATACTCGAAACCTATAACTGGAATGGCCTAGGGGAAAAGTACATACACCATTGAAATCGGTCGAGTTTCCACTTTCAGATGCAACAGGAATTTCTCGAGTTCGCCAATCCGTTCGCGAGGTATGGGAGTTTGAAGTTAAGGAATCCTTGAGAAACCATCATAATTTTCGCAAGTCTGATACTCGAAACCAATAACTACAAAGGCATGAGGGAAAAATACACATAGCTTTGTAATCGGGCGAGATTCTACTTTCAGATGCAACAGGAATTTCTCGAGTTCGCCAATCCGTTCGCGAGATATGGGAGTGTGAAGTTAAGGAATGGTTGAGAAACCATCAAAATTTTCGCTGGTCTGATACTCGAAACCTATAACTGGAACGGCCTAGGGGAAAAGCTCACACACCAACGTAATCGGGCGAGTTTCTACTTTCAGATGCAACAGGAATTTCTCGAGTTCGTCAATCCGTTCGCGAGATATGGGAGTGTGAAGTTAAGGAATGGTTGTGGAACCATCAAAATTTTCGCAAGTCTGATACTCGAAACTAATAACTACAATGGCCTAGGGGAAAAATACACATACCGTTGTAATCGGGCGAGCTTCTGTTTTCAGATGCAACAGGAATTTTTCGAGTTCGTCAATCCGTTCGCAAGATATGGGAGTTTGAAGTTAAGGAATGGTTGAGAAACCATCAAAGTTTTCGCAAGTCTGATACTCGAAACCAATAACTACTATTGCCTCGGGCAAAAATACACAGACCGTTGTGATCGGGCGACTTTCTGCTTTCAGGTGCAGCAGGAATTTCTCAAGTTCGTCAATCCATTCGCAAGATATGGGAGTTTGAAGTTAAGGAATGGTTGAGAAACCATCAAACTTTCCGATGGTCTGATACTCGAGACCTATAACTGGAATGGCCTAGCGGAAAAGTACACACACCATTGTAATCGGGCGAGTTTCTACTTTCAGATGCAACAGGAATATCTCGAGTTCGTCAATCCGTTCGCGAGATATGGGAGTCCGAAGTTAAGGAATGGTTGAGAAACCATCAAAATTTTCGCAAGTCTGATACTAGAGACCAATAACTGGAATGGCCTAGGGCAAAAGTACACACACCATTGTAATCGGGCGACTTTCTACTTTCAGATGCAACAGAAATTTCTCGATTTCGTCAATCCGTTCGCGAGATATGGGAGTTTGAAGTTAAGGAATGGTTGTGGAACCATCAAAATGTTCGCAAGTCTGATACTCGAAACCAATAACTACTATTGCCTAGGGCAAAAATACACATACCGTTGTGATCGGGCGACTTTCTGCTTTCAGATGCAACAGAAATTTCTCGATTTCGCCAATCCGTTTGCGGGATATGGGAGTTTGAAATTAAGGAATGGTTGACAAACCAACAAAATTTTCGCAAATCTGATACTCGAAACCAATAACTACTATTGCCTAGGGCAAAAATACACATACCGTTGTGATCGGGCGAGTTTCTGCTTTCAGATGCAACAGGATTATCTCGAGTTCGCCTATCCGTTCGCGAGATATGGGAGTGTGAAATTAAGGAATGGTTGAGGAACCATCAAAATTTTTGCAAGTCTGATACTCGAAACCAATAACTGGAATGGCCTAGGGGAAAAGTACACACACCATTGTAATCGGGCGAGTTTCTACTTTCAGATGCAACAGGAATATCTCGAGGTCGTCAATCCGTTCGCGAGATATGGGAGTTTGAAGTTAAGGAATGGTTGAGAAACCATCTATTTTTTCGCAAGTCTGATACTCGAAACCAATAACTACTATTGCCTAGGGCAAAAATACACATACCGTTGTAATCGGGCGACCTTCTGCTTTCAGATGCAACAGGAATTTCTCTAGTTCGTCAATCTGTTCGCGAGATATGGGAGTTTGGAGTTTAGAGACGGTTGAGAAACCATCACAATTTTCGCAAGTCTGATACTCGAAACCATTAACTACTATGGCCTAGGGCAAAAATACACATACCGTTGTAATCGGGCGAGCTTCTGCTTTCAGATGCTATAGGAATTTCTCGAGTTCGTCAATCTGTTCGCGAAATATGGGAGTTTGGAGTTAAGGAATGGTTGAGAAACCATAAAAATTTTCGCAAGTCTGATACTGGAAACCAATAACTACTATGGCCTAGGGCAAAAACACACACACCGTTGTAATCGGGCGAGTTTCTGCTTTCCGATGCAACAGGAATTTCTCGAGTTCGTCAATCCGTTCGCGAGATATGGGAGTTTGAAGTTAAGGAATGGTTGAGAAACCATCAAAATTTTCGCAAGTCTGATACTCGAAACCAATAACTACAATGGCCCAGGGAAAAGTACACACACCATTGTAATCGGGCGAGTTTCTACTTTCAGATGCAACAGGAATTTCTCGAGTTCGTCAATCCGTTCGCGAGGTATGTGAGTTTGGAGTTAAGAGACGGTTGAGAAACCATCAAAATTTTCGCAATTCTGATGCTAGAAACGAATAACTGTAATGGCCTAGGGGAAAAGAACACATACCGTTGCAATCGGGCGAGTTTCTACTATCAGATGCAACAGGAATTTTTCGGATTCATCAATCCGCTCGCGAGATATGGGAGTTTGAAGTTAAGGAATGGATGAGAAACCATCAAAATTTTCGCTGGTCTGATACTCGAAACCAATAACTGGAATGGCCTAGGGGAAAAGTACACACACCATTGTAATCGGGCGAGTTTCTACTTTCAGATGCAACAGGAATATCTCGAGGTCGTCAATCCGTTCGCGAGATATGGGAGTTTGAAGTTAAGGAATGGTTGAGAAACCATCTATTTTTTCGCAAGTCTGATACTCGAAACCAATAACTACTATTGCCTAGGGCAAAAATACACATACCGTTGTAATCGGGCGACCTTCTGCTTTCAGATGCAACAGGAATTTCTCTAGTTCGTCAATCTGTTCGCGAGATATGGGAGTTTGGAGTTTAGAGACGGTTGAGAAACCATCACAATTTTCGCAAGTCTGATACTCGAAACCATTAACTACTATGGCCTAGGGCAAAAATACACATACCGTTGTAATCGGGCGAGCTTCTGCTTTCAGATGCTATAGGAATTTCTCGAGTTCGTCAATCTGTTCGCGAAATATGGGAGTTTGGAGTTAAGGAATGGTTGAGAAACCATAAAAATTTTCGCAAGTCTGATACTGGAAACCAATAACTACTATGGCCTAGGGCAAAAACACACACACCGTTGTAATCGGGCGAGTTTCTGCTTTCCGATGCAACAGGAATTTCTCGAGTTCGTCAATCCGTTCGCGAGATATGGGAGTTTGAAGTTAAGGAATGGTTGAGAAACCATCAAAATTTTCGCAAGTCTGATACTCGAAACCAATAACTACAATGGCCCAGGGAAAAGTACACACACCATTGTAATCGGGCGAGTTTCTACTTTCAGATGCAACAGGAATTTCTCGAGTTCGTCAATCCGTTCGCGAGGTATGTGAGTTTGGAGTTAAGAGACGGTTGAGAAACCATCAAAATTTTCGCAATTCTGATGCTAGAAACGAATAACTGTAATGGCCTAGGGGAAAAGAACACATACCGTTGCAATCGGGCGAGTTTCTACTATCAGATGCAACAGGAATTTTTCGGATTCATCAATCCGCTCGCGAGATATGGGAGTTTGAAGTTAAGGAATGGATGAGAAACCATCAAAATTTTCGCTGGTCTGATACTCGAAACCTATAACTGGAATGGCCTAGGGGAAAAGCTCAAACACCATCGTAATCGGGCGAGTTTCTACTTTCAGATGCAGCAGGAATTTCTCGAGTTCGTCAATCCGTTCGCGAGATATGGGAGTTAGAAGTTAAGGAATGGTTGAGAAACCATCAAAAGTCTCGCAATTCTGATACTTGATACCAATAACTACAAGGCCTAGGGGAAAAATACACATACCGTTGTAATCGTGCGAGTTTCTACTTTCAGATGCAATAGGAATTTCTCGAGTTCGTCAATCCGTTCGCGAGAAATGGGCGTTCGAAGATAAGGAATGGTTGAGAAACCATCAAAATTTTCGCAAGTCTGTTTCCCGAAACCAAGAACTACAAAGGCCTAGGGCAAAAATACCCATACCGTTGTAATCTTGCGACTTTCTACTTTCAGATGCAACAGGAATATCTCGAGTTCGACTATCCGTTCGCGAGATATGCGAGTCTGAAGTTAAGGAATGGTTGTGAAACCATCAAAATTTTCGCAAGTCTGATACTCGAAACTAATAACTTCAATGGCCTCGGGGAAAAATATACAGACCGTTGAAAGCGGGCGAGTTTCTGCTTTCAGATGCAATAGGAACTTCTCGAGATGGTCAATCCGTTCGCGAGATATGGGAGTGTGAAGTTAAGGAATGGTTGAGAAACCATCAAAATTTTCGCAAGTCTGATACTAGGAACCAATAACTGGAATGGCCTAGGGCAAAAGTACACACACCATTGTAATCGGGCGAGTTTCCACTTTCAGATGCAACAGGAATTTCTCGAGTTCGCCAATCCGTTCGCGAGGTATGGGAGTTTGAAGTTAAGGAATCGTTGAGGAACCATCAAAATTTTCGCAAGTCTGATTCTCGAAACCAATAACTGGAATGGCCTAAGGGAAAAGTACACACACCATTGTAATCGGGCGAGTTTCTACTTTCAGATGCAACGGGAATATCTCGAGTTCGTCAATCCGTTCGCGAGATATGGGAGTGTGAAGTTAAGGAATGGTTGAGAAACCATCAAAATTTTCGCAAGTCTGTTACTCGAAACCAATAACTACTATTGCCTAGGGCAAAAATACACATACCGTTGTGATCGGGCGAGTTTTTGCTTTCACATGCAACAGAAATTTCTCGATTTCGTCAATCCGTTTGCGGGATATGGGAGTTTGAAATTAAGGAATGGTTGACAAACCATCAAAATTTTCGCAAATCTGATACTCGAAACAAATAACTACTATTGCTTAGGGCAAAAATGCACATACCGTTGTGATCGGGCGCATTTCTGCTTTCAGATGCAACAGGAATATCTCGAGTTCGCCAATCCGTTCGCGAGGTATGGGAGTTTGAAGTTAAGGAATGGTTGAGAAACCATCTATATTTTCGCAAGTCTGATACTCGAAACCAATAACTACTACTGCCTAGGGCAAAAATACACATACCGTTGTAATCGGGCGACTTTCTACTTACAGATGCAACAGGAATTTCTCGTGTTCGTCAATCCGTTCGCGAGATATGGGAGTTTGAAGTTAAGGAATGGTCGAGAAACCATCAAAATTTTCGCTAGTCTGATACTCGAAACCAATAACTCCAATGGCCTAGGGGAAAAATATACAGACCGTTGAAAGCGGGCGAGTTTCTGCGTTCAGATGCAATACGAACTTCTCGAGATGGTCAATCCGTTCGCGAGATATGGGAGTGTGAAGTTAAGGAATGGTTGAGAAACCATCAAAATTTTCGCAAGTCTGATACTAGAAACCAATAACTGGAATTCCCTAAGGGAAAAGTACACACACCATTGTAATCGGGCGACTTCCTACTTTCAGATGCAACAGGAATTTCTCGAGTTCGTCAATCGGTTCGCGAGATATGGGAGTTTGAAGTTAAGGAATGGTTAACAAACCAACAAAATTTTCGCAAGTCTGATTCTCGAAACCAATAACTGGAATTGCCTAAGGGAAAAGTACACACACCATTGTAATCGGGCGACTTTCTACTTTCAGATGCAACAGGAATTTCTCGAGTTCGTCAATCGGTTCGCGAGATATGGGAGTTTGAAGTTAAGGAATGGTTGACAAACCAACAAAATTTTCGCAAATCTGATACTCGAAACCAATAACTACTATTGCCTAGGGCAAAAATACACATACCGTTGTGATCGGGCGACTTTCTGCTTTCAGATGCAACAGAAATTTCTCGATTTCGTCAATCCGTTTGCGGGATATGGGAGTTTGAAGTTAAGGAATCGTTGAGGAACCATCAAAATTTTCGCAAGTCTGATTCTCGAAATCAATAACTGGAATGGGCTAGGGGAAAAGTACACATACCGTTGAAATCGGGCGAGTTTCTGCTTTCAGATGCAATAGGAACTTCTCGAGATGGTCAATCCGTTCGCGAGATATGGGAGTTAGAAGTTAAGGAATGGTTGAGAAACCATCAAAATTTTCGCAAGTCTGATTCCCGAAACCAAGAACTACAAAGGCCTAGGGGAAAAATACACATACCGTTGTAATCGTGCGAGTTTCTACTTTCAGATGCAACAGGAATTTCTCGAGTTCGTCAATCCGTTCGCGAGATATGGGCGTTCGAAGATAAGGAATGGTTGAGAAACCATCAAAATTTTCGCAAGTCTGTTACACGAAAACAATAAGTACTATTGCCTAGGGCAAAAATACACATACCGTTGTGATCGGGCGAGTTTCTGCTTTCAGATGCAACAGAAATTTCTCGATTTCGTCAATCCGTTTGCGGGATATGGGAGTTTGAAATTAAGGAATGGTTGACAAACCATCAAAATTTTCGCAAATCTGCTACTCGAAACAAATAACTACTACTGCCTAGGGCAAAAATACACATACCGTTGTGATCGGGCGAGTTTCTGCTTTCAGATGCAACAGGAATATCTCGAGTTCGTCAATCCGTTCGCGAGATATGGGAGTGTGAAGTTAAGGAATGGTTGAGAAACCATCAAAATTTTCGCAAGTCTGTTACTCGAAACCAATAACTACTATTGCCTAGGGCAAAAATACACATACCGTTGTAATCGGGCGACTTTCTGCTATCAGATGCAGCAGGAACTTCTCGAGTTCGTCAATCCGTTCGCGAGATATGGGCGTTCGAAGATAAGGAATGGTTGAGAAACCATCAAAATTTTCGCAAGTCTGATTCACGAAACCAAGAACTACAAAGGCCTAGGGCAAAAATACCCATACCGTTGTAATCGGGCGACTTTCTACTTTCAGATGCAACAGGAATATCTCGAGTTCGACAATCCGTTCGCGAGATATGCGAGTCTCAAGTTAAGGAATGGTGGTGAAACCATCAAAATTTTCGCAAGTCTGATACTCGAAACTAATAACTACAATGGCCTCGGGGAAAAATATACAGACCGTTGAAAGCGGGCGAGTTTCTGCTTCCAGATGCAATAGGAACTTCTCGAGATGGTCAATCCGTTCCCGAGATATGGGAGTGTGAAGTTAAGGAATGGTTGAGAAACCATCAAAATTTTCGCAAGTCTGATACTAGAAACCAATAACTGGAATGGCCCAGGGCAAAAGTACACACACCATTGTAATCGGGCGAGTTTCCACTTTCAGATGCAACAGGAATTTCTCGAGTTCGCCAATCCGTTCGCGAGGTATGGGAGTTTGAAGTTAAGGAATCGTTGAGGAACCATCAAAATTTTCGCAAGTCTGTTACTCGAAACCAATAACAACTATTGCCTAGGGCAAAAATACACATACCGTTGTGATCGGGCGAGTTTCTGCTTTCAGATGCAACAGAAATTTCTCGATTTCGTCAATCCGTTTGCGGGATATGGGAGTTTGAAATTAAGGAATGGTTGACAAACCATCAAAATTTTCGCAAATCTGATACTCGAAACAAATAACTACTATTGCCTAGGGCAAAAATACACATACCGTTGTGATCGGGCGCATTTCTGCTTTCAGATGCAATAGGAATATCTCGAGTTCGTCAATCCGTTCGCGAGATATGGGAGTGTGAAGTTAAGGAATGGTTGAGAAACCATCAAAATTTTCGCAAATCTGATACTCGAAACCAATAACTGGAATGGCCTAGGGGAAAAGTACACACACCATTGTAATCGGGCGACTTTCTACTTTCAGATGCAAAAGGAACTTCTCGAGTTCGTCAATCCGTTCGCGAGATATGGGAGTTAGAAGTTAAGGAATGGTTGAGAAACCATCAAAATTTTCGCAAGTCTGATACTCGAAACCAATAACTGGAATGGGCTAGGGGAAAAGTACACATACCGTTGAAATCGGGCGAGTTTCTGCTTTCAGATGCAATAGGAACTTCTCGAGATAGTCAATCCGTTCGCGAGATATGGGAGTGTGAAGTTAAGGAATGGTTGAGAAACCATCAAAATTTTCGCAAGTCTGATACTAGAAACCAATAACTACTATTGCCTAGGGCAAAAATACACATACCGTTGTAATCGGGCGAGTTTCTGCTTTCAGATGCAACAGGAATTTCTCGAGTTCGTCAATCCGTTTGCGGGATATGGGAGTTTGAAATTAAGGAATGGTTGAGAAACCATCAAAACATTCGCAAGTCTGATACTCGAAACCAATGACTGGAATGGCCCAGGGGAAAAGTACACACACCATTGTAATCGGGCGACTTTTCTACTTTCAGATGCAACAGGAATTTCTCGAGTTCGTCAATCCGTTCGCGAGATATGGGCGTTCGAAGATAAGGAATGGTTGAGAAACCATCGAAATTTTCGCAAGTCTGTTACTCGAAAACAATAAGTACTATTTCCTAGGGCAAAAATACACATACCGTTGTGATCGGGCGAGTTTCTGCTTTCAGATGCAACAGAAATTTCTCGAGTTCGTCAATTCGTTCGCTTGATATGGGAGTGTGAAGTTAAGGAACGGTTGAGAAACCATTAAAATTTTCGCAAGTCTGACACTCGAAACCAATATCTACAATGGCCTAGGGGAAAAATACACATACCTTTGTAATCGGGCGAGTTTCTGCTTTCAGATGCAACAGGAATTTCTCGAGTTCGTCAATTCGTTCTCTTGATATGGGAGTGTGAAGTTAAGGAACGGTTGAGAAACCATTAAAATTTTCGCAAGTCTGATACTCGAAACCAATAACTACAAAGGCCTAGGGGAAAGAGAAACATACCTTTGTAATCGGACGAGTTTCTGGTTTCAGATGCAACAGGTATTTCTCGAGTTCGTCAGCCGTTCACGACATATGGGAGTTTGAAGTTAAGGAATGGTTGAGAAACCATCTCAATTTTCGCAAGTCTGATACTCGAAACCAATAACTACAAAGGCCTAGGGGAAAAATACACATAACTTTGTAATCGGACGAGTTTCTGGTTTCAGATGCAACAGGAATTTCTCGAGTCCGTCAGCCGTTCGCGACATATGGGAGTTTGAAGTTAAGGAATGGTTGAGAAACCATCACAATTTTCGCAAGTCTGATACTCGAAATCAATAACTACTATGGCCTAGGGCAAAAACACACACACCGTTGTAATCGGGCGAGTTTGTGCTTTCAGATGCAATAGGAATTTCTCAAGTTCGTCAATCTGTTCGCGAGATAAGACAGTTTGAAGTTAAGGAATGGTTGAGAAACCATCAAAATCTTCGCTGGTCTGATACTAGAAACCAATAACTGGAATGGCCCAGGGGAAAAGTACACACACCGTTGTAATCGGGCGAGTTTCTACTTTCAGATGCAACAGGAATTTCTCGATTTCGTTATTCCGTTCGCGACATATGGGAGTTCGAAGTTAAGGAATGGTTGAGAAACCACCAAATTTTCGCAAGTCTGATACTCGAAACCAATACCTGGAATGGCCTAGGGGAAAAGTACACACACCGCTGTAATCGGGCGAGTTTGCACTATCAGATGCAACAGGAATTTCTCGATTTCGTCATTCCGTTCGCGAGATATGGGAGTTTGGAGTTAAGGAGTGGTTGAGAAACCATCAAAATTTTCGCAAGTCTGATACTCGAAACCAATAAGTACAATGGCCTAGGTGAAAAATACACATACCCTTGTAATCGGGCGACTTTCTACTTTCACATGCAACGGGAATTCCTCGAGTTCGTCATTCCGTTCGCGAGATATGGGAGTTAAAGTTAAGGAATGGATGAGAAACCATCAAAATTTTCGCAAGTCTGATACTCGAAACCAATAACTACAATGACCTAGGGGAAAAATACACAGACCGATGGAATCGGGCGAGTATCTGCTTTCGGATGCAACAGGAACTTCTCGAGTACGTCAATCCGTTCGCGAGGTATGGGAGTTTGAAATTAAGGAATGGTTGAGAAACCATCAAAATTTTCGCAAGTCTGATACTCGAAACCTATAACTGGATAGGCCTAGGGGAAAAGTACACACACCATTATAATCGGGAGAGTTTCCGCATTTCAGATGCAACACGAATATCTCGAGTTCGTCAATCCTTTCCCGAGATATGGTAGTTTGAAGTTAAGGAATGGTTGAGAAACCATCAAAATTTCGTAAGTCTGATACTCGATACCAATAACTTCAATGGCCTAGGGGAAAAATACACATACCGTTGCAATCGGGCGAGTTTGTACTTTCAGATGCAACAGGAATATCTCGAGTTCGTCAATCCTTTCGCGAGGTGTGGGAGTTTGAAGTTAAGGAATGGTTGAGAAACCATCAAAGTTTTCGCTGGTCTGATACTCGAAACCAATAACTACAATGGCCTAGGGGAAAAATTCACATAGCTTTGTAATCGGGCGAGATTCTACTTTCAGATGCAACAGGAATTTCTCGAGTTCGTCAATCCGTTCGTGAGATAAGATAGTTTGAAGTTAAGGAATGGTTGAGAAACCATCAAAATTTTCGCTGGTCTGATACTCGAAACCTATAACTGGAATGGCCTACGGGAAAAGTTCACACACCTTTGTAATCGGGCGAGTTTCTACTTTCAGATGCAACAGGAATTTCTCGAATTCGTCATTCCGTTCGCGAGATATGGGAGTTTGAAGTTACGGAATATTTGAGAAACCATCAAAATTTTCGCTGGTCTGATACTCGAAACCTATAACTGGAATGGCCTAGGGGAAAAGTACACACACCTTTGTAATCGGGCGAGTTTCTACTTTCAGATGCAACAGGAATTTCTCCAGTTCGTCATTCCGTTCGCGAGATATGGGAGTTTGGAGTTAAGAAGTGGTTGAGAAACCATCAAAATTATCGCAAGTCTGATACTCGAAACCAATCAGTACAATGACCTAGGGTAAAAATACACATACCGTTGTAATCGGGCGAGTTTCTACTTTCAGATGCAATAGGAATTTCTCGAGTTCGTCATTCCGTTCGCGAGATATGGGAGTTTGAAGTTACGGAATGTTTGAGAAACCATCAAAATTTTCGCTGGTCTGATACTCGAAACCTATAACTGGAATGGCCTAGGGGAAAAGTACACATACCGTTGTAATCGGGCGAGTTTCTGCTTTCAGATGCAACAGGAATATCTTGAGTTCGTCAATCCGTTCGAGAGGTATGGGAGTTTGAAGTTAAGGAATCGTTGAGGAACCATCAAAATTTTCGCAAGTCTGATACTCGAAACCAATAACTACTATTGCCTAAGGCAAAAATACACATAGCGTTGTAATCAGGCGAGTTTGTGCTTTCAGATGCAACAGGAATTTCTCGAGTTCGGCAATCCGTTTGCGGGATATGGAAGTTTGAAGTTAAGGAATGGTTGAGAAACCATCAAAATTTTCGCAACTCTGATACTCGAAACCAATAACTACTATGGCCTAGAGCAAAAATACACATACCGTTGTAATCGGGCGAGTTTCTGCTTTCAGATGCAACAGGAATATCTTGAGTTCGTCCATCCGTTCGCGAGATATGGTGGTTTGAAGTTAAGGAATGGTTGAGAAACCATGAAAACTCTCGCAAGTCTGATACTCGAAACCAATAACTACCATGGCCTAGGTAAAAAATACACATACCGTTGTAATCGGGCGACGTTCTACTTTCAGATGCAACAGGAATATCTCGAGTTCGTCAATCCGTTCGCGAGATATGGGAGTTTGAAGTTAAGGAATGGATGAGAAACCATCAAAATTTTCGCAAGTCTGATACTCGAAACCAATAACTACAATGACCTAGGGGAAAAATACACAGACCGATGGAATCGGGCGAGTATCTGCTTTCGGATGCAACAGGAACTTCTCGAGTACGTCAATCCGTTCGCGAGGTATGGGAGTTTGAAATTAAGGAATGGTTGAGAAACCATCAAAATTTTCGCAAGTCTGATACTGGAAAACTATAACTGGATAGGCCTAGGGGAAAAGTACACACACCATTATAATCGGGAGAGTTTCCGCATTTCAGATGCAACACGAATATCTCGAGTTCGTCAATCCTTTCCCGAGATATGGTAGTTTGAAGTTAAGGAATGGTTGAGAAACAATCAAAATTTCGTAAGTCTGATACTCGATACCGATAACTTCAATGGCCTAGGGGAAAAATTCACATACCGTTGCAATCGGGCGAGTTTGTACTTTCAGATGCAACAGGAATATCTCGAGTTCGTCAATCCGTTCGCGAGATGTGGGAGTTTGAAGTTAAGGAATGGTTGAGAAACCATCAAAGTTTTCGCTGGTCTGATACTCGAACCCAATAACTACAATGGCCTAGGGGAAAAATTCACATAGCTTTGTAATCGGGCGAGATTCTACTTTCAGATGCAACAGGAATTTCTCGAGTTCGTCAATCCGTTCGCGAGATAAGATAGTTTGAAGTTAAGGAATGGTTGAGAAACCATCAAAATTTTCGCTGGTCTGATACTCGAAACCTATAACTGGAATGGCCTACGGGAAAAGTTCACACAACTTTGTAATCGGGCGAGTTTCTACTTTCAGATGCAAAAGGAATTTCTCGAGTTCGTCATTCCGTTCGCGAGATATGGGAGTTTGAAGTTAAGGAATGGTTGAGAACCCATAAAAATTTTCGCAAGTCTGATACTCGAAACCAATAACTACAAAGGCCTAGGGGAGAAATATACATACCTTTGTAATCGGGCGAGTTTCTACTTTCAGATGCAACAGGAATTTCTCCAGTTCGTCGTTCCGTTCGCGAGATATGGGAGTTTGGAATTAAGAAATGGTTGAGAAACCATCAAAATTTTCGCAAGTCTGATACTCGAAACCAATAAGTACAATGGCCTAGGGGAAAAATACACATACCGTTGTATTCGGGCGAGTTTCTACTTTCAGACGCAATAGGAATTTCTCGAGTTCGTCAATCCGTTCGCGAGATATGGGAGTTTGAAGTTACGGAATGTTTGAGAAACCATCAAAATTTTCGCTGGTCTGATACTCGAAACCTATAACTGGAATGGCCTAGGGGAAAAGTACACACACCTTTGTAATCGGGCGAGTTTCTACTTTCAGATGCAACAGGAATTTTTCGAGTTCGTCAATCCGTTCGCGAGATAAGACAGTTTGAAGTTAAAGAATCGTTGAGAAACCATCAAAATTTTCGCAAGTCTGATACTCGAAACCAATAACTACAAAGACCTACCGCAAAAATACACATAGCTTTGTAATCGGGCGAGTTTCTACTTTCAGATGCAACAGGAATTTCTCGACTTCGTCAATCCGTTCGCGAGATATGGGAGTTTAGACATAAGGCATGGTTGATAAACCATCAAAAATTTCACAATTCTGATGCTGGATACGAATAACTAGAATGGCCTAGGGCAAAAATACACATACCATTGTAATCGGTCGAGATTCTGCTTTCAGATGCAACAGGAATTTCTCGAGTTCGTCAATCCGTTCGCGAGATATGGGAGTTTTAAGTTACGGAATGGTTGAGAAAACATCAAAATTTTCGCAAGTCTGATACTCGAAACCAATAAGTACAATGGCCTAGGGGAAAAATACACATACCGTTGTATTCGGGCGAGTTTCTACTTTCAGACGCAATAGGAATTTCTCGAGTTCGTCATTCCGTTCGCGAGATATGGGAATTAGAAGTTAAGGAATGGATGAGAAACCATCAAAATTTTCGCAAGTCTGATACTCGAAACCAATAACTACAATGACCTAGGGGAAAAATACACAGACCGATGGAATCGGGCGAGTATCTGCTTTCAGATGCAACAGGAACTTCTCGAGTACGTCAATCCGTTCGCGAGGTATGGGAGTTTGAAGTTAAGGAATGGTTGAAAAACCATCAAAATTTTCGCAAGTCGGATACTCGAAACCTATAACTGGATAGGCCTAGGGGAAAAGTACACACACCATTATAATCGGGAGAGTTTCCGCATTTCAGATGCAACACGAATATCTCGAGTTCGTCAATCCTTTCCCGAGATATGGGAGTTTGAAGTTAAGGAATGGTTGAGAAACCATCAAAATTTCCACTGGTCTGATACTCGAAACCTATAACCGGAATGGCCTAGGGCAAAAATACACATACCGTTGTAATCGGGTGAGTTTGTGCTTTCAGATGCAAGAGGAATTTCTCGAGTTCGGCAATCCGTTTGCGGGATATGGGAGCTTGAAATTAAGGAATGGTTGACAAACCATCAAAATTTTCGCAAATCTGATACTCGAAACCAATAACTACTATGGCCTAGGGCAAAAATACACATACCGTTGTAATCGGGCGAGTTTCTGCTTTCAGATGCAACAGGAATTTCTCGAGTTCGTCAATCCGTTCGCGAGATATGGGAGTTTGAAGTTAAGGAATGGTTGAGAAACCATGAAAACTCTCGCAAGTCTGATACTTGAAACCAATAACAGGAATGGCCTAGAGTAAAAGTACACACACCATTGCAATCGGGCGAGTTTCTGCTATCAGATGCAACAGGAACTTCTCGAGGTCGCCAATCCGTTCGCGAGGTAAGACAGTTTGAAGTTAAGGAATGGTTGAGAAACCATAAAAATTTTCGCAATTCTGATACTCGAAACCAATAACTACTATGGCCTAGGGCAAAAATACACATACCATTGTAATCGGGCGAGTTTCTGCTTTCAGATGGGACAGGAATTTCTCGAGTTCGTCAATCTGTTCGCGAGATATGGGAGTTTGAAGTTACGGAATGGTTGCGAAAACATCAAAATTTTCGCAAGTCTGATACTCGAAACCAATGACTGGAATGGCCCAGGGGAAAAGTTCACACACCATTGTAATCGGGCGAGCTTCTACTTTCAGTTGCAACAGGAGTTTCTCGAGTTCGTCAATCCGTTTGCGGGATATGGGAGCTTGAAATTAAGGAATGGTTGAGAAACCATCAAAATTCTCGCAAATCTGAAACTCGAAACCAATCACTACTATTGCCTAGGGCAAAAATACACATACTGTTGTGATCGGGCGAGTTTCTGCTTTCAGATGCAACAGGAATTTCTCGAGTTCGTCAATCCGTTCGCGAGGTAAGACAGTTTGAAGTTAAGGAGTGGTTGAGAAACCATCAAAATTTTCGCAATTGTGATGCTAGAAATGAAAAAATGGAATGGCCTAGGGGAAAAAAACACACGCCATTGTAATCCGGCGAGTTTCCAGTTTCAGATGCAACAGGAATTTCTCGAGTTCGTCATTCCGTTCGCGAGATATGGGTGTTTGAAGTTAAGGAATGGTTAAGAAACCATCAAAATTTTCGCTGGTCTGATACTCGAAACCTATAACTGGAATGGCCTAGGGGAAAAGTACACACACCTTTGTAATCGGGCGAGTTTCTACTTTCAGATGCAACAGGAATTTTTCGAGTTCGTCAATCCGTTCGCGAGATAAGACAGTTTGAAGTTAAAGAATCGTTGAGAAACCATCAAAATTTTCGCAAGTCTGATACTCGAAACCAATAACTACAAAGACCTACCGCAAAAATACACATAGCTTTGTAATCGGGCGAGTTTCTACTTTCAGATGCAACAGGAATTTCTCGACTTCGTCAATCCGTTCGCGAGATATGGGAGTTTAGACATAAGGCATGGTTGATAAACCATCAAAAATTTCACAATTCTGATGCTGGATACGAATAACTAGAATGGCCTAGGGCAAAAATACACATACCATTGTAATCGGTCGAGATTCTGCTTTCAGATGCAACAGGAATTTCTCGAGTTCGTCAATCCGTTCGCGAGATATGGGAGTTTTAAGTTACGGAATGGTTGAGAAAACATCAAAATTTTCGCAAGTCTGATACTCGAAACCAATAAGTACAATGGCCTAGGGGAAAAATACACATACCGTTGTATTCGGGCGAGTTTCTACTTTCAGACGCAATAGGAATTTCTCGAGTTCGTCATTCCGTTCGCGAGATATGGGAATTAGAAGTTAAGGAATGGATGAGAAACCATCAAAATTTTCGCAAGTCTGATACTCGAAACCAATAACTACAATGACCTAGGGGAAAAATACACAGACCGATGGAATCGGGCGAGTATCTGCTTTCAGATGCAACAGGAACTTCTCGAGTACGTCAATCCGTTCGCGAGGTATGGGAGTTTGAAGTTAAGGAATGGTTGAAAAACCATCAAAATTTTCGCAAGTCGGATACTCGAAACCTATAACTGGATAGGCCTAGGGGAAAAGTACACACACCATTATAATCGGGAGAGTTTCCGCATTTCAGATGCAACACGAATATCTCGAGTTCGTCAATCCTTTCCCGAGATATGGGAGTTTGAAGTTAAGGAATGGTTGAGAAACCATCAAAATTTCCACTGGTCTGATACTCGAAACCTATAACCGGAATGGCCTAGGGCAAAAATACACATACCGTTGTAATCGGGTGAGTTTGTGCTTTCAGATGCAAGAGGAATTTCTCGAGTTCGGCAATCCGTTTGCGGGATATGGGAGCTTGAAATTAAGGAATGGTTGACAAACCATCAAAATTTTCGCAAATCTGATACTCGAAACCAATAACTACTATGGCCTAGGGCAAAAATACACATACCGTTGTAATCGGGCGAGTTTCTGCTTTCAGATGCAACAGGAATTTCTCGAGTTCGTCAATCCGTTCGCGAGATATGGGAGTTTGAAGTTAAGGAATGGTTGAGAAACCATGAAAACTCTCGCAAGTCTGATACTTGAAACCAATAACAGGAATGGCCTAGAGTAAAAGTACACACACCATTGCAATCGGGCGAGTTTCTGCTATCAGATGCAACAGGAACTTCTCGAGGTCGCCAATCCGTTCGCGAGGTAAGACAGTTTGAAGTTAAGGAATGGTTGAGAAACCATAAAAATTTTCGCAATTCTGATACTCGAAACCAATAACTACTATGGCCTAGGGCAAAAATACACATACCATTGTAATCGGGCGAGTTTCTGCTTTCAGATGGGACAGGAATTTCTCGAGTTCGTCAATCTGTTCGCGAGATATGGGAGTTTGAAGTTACGGAATGGTTGCGAAAACATCAAAATTTTCGCAAGTCTGATACTCGAAACCAATGACTGGAATGGCCCAGGGGAAAAGTTCACACACCATTGTAATCGGGCGAGCTTCTACTTTCAGTTGCAACAGGAGTTTCTCGAGTTCGTCAATCCGTTTGCGGGATATGGGAGCTTGAAATTAAGGAATGGTTGAGAAACCATCAAAATTCTCGCAAATCTGAAACTCGAAACCAATCACTACTATTGCCTAGGGCAAAAATACACATACTGTTGTGATCGGGCGAGTTTCTGCTTTCAGATGCAACAGGAATTTCTCGAGTTCGTCAATCCGTTCGCGAGGTAAGACAGTTTGAAGTTAAGGAGTGGTTGAGAAACCATCAAAATTTTCGCAATTGTGATGCTAGAAATGAAAAAATGGAATGGCCTAGGGGAAAAAAACACACGCCATTGTAATCCGGCGAGTTTCCAGTTTCAGATGCAACAGGAATTTCTCGAGTTCGTCATTCCGTTCGCGAGATATGGGTGTTTGAAGTTAAGGAATGGTTAAGAAACCATCAAAATTTTCGCTGGTCTGATACTCGAAACCAATAACTTCTGTGGCCTAGAGCAAAAGTACACATACCTTTGTAATCGGGCGAGTTTCTACTTTCAGATGCAGCAGGAATTTCTCGAGTTCGTCATTCCGTTCGCGAGATATGGGTGTTTGAAGTTAAGGAATGGTTGAGAAACCATCAAAATTTTCGCTGGTCTGATACTCGAAACCAATAACTGGAATGGCCTAGGGGAAAAGTACACACACCATTGTAATTGGGCGAGTTTCTACTTTCATACGCAACAGGAATTTCTCGAGATCGTCAATCCGTTCGCGAGATATGGAGTTTGAAGTTAAGGAATGGTTGAGAAACATCAAATTTTCGCTGGTCTGATACTCGAAACCAATAACTGGAATGGCCAAGGGGAAAAGTACACACGCCATTGTAATCGGGCGAGTTTCCACTTTCAGATGCAACAGGAATTTCTCGAGTTCATCATTCCGTTCGCGAAATATAGGTGTTTGAAGTTAAGGAATGATTGAGAAACCATCAAAATTTTCGCTGGTCTGATACTCGGAACCATAACTGGAATGGCCAGGGGAAAAGTACACACGCCATTGTAATCCGGCGAGCTTCCAGTTTCAGGTGCAACAGGAATTTCTCGAGTTCGTCATTCCGTTCGCGAGATATGGGTGTTTGAAGTTAAGGAATGGTTGAGAAACCATCGAAATTTTCGCTGGTCTGATACTCGAAACCAATAACTGGAATGGCCAAGGGGAAAAGTACACACGCCATTGTAATCCGGCGAGTTTCCACTTTCAGATGCAACGGGAATTTCTCGAGATCGTCAATCCGTTCGCGAGATATAGGAGCTTGAAGTTAAGGAATGGATGAGAAACCATCAAAATTTTCGCAAGTCTGATACTCGAAACCAATAACTACAATGACCTAGGGGAAAAATACACAGACCGATGGAATCGGGCGAGTATCTGCTTCGGATGCAACAGGAACTTCTCGAGTACGTCAATCCGTTCGCGAGGTATGGGAGTTTGAAATTAAGGAATGGTTGAGAAACCATCAAAATTTTCGCAAGTCTGATACTGGAAACCTATAACTGGATAGGCCTAGGGAAAAGTACACACACCATTATAATCGGGAGAGTTTCCGCATTTCAGATGCAACACGAATATCTCGAGTTCGTCAATCCTTTCCCGAGATATGGTAGTTTGAAGTTAAGGAATGGTTGAGAAACAATCAAAATTTCGTAAGTCTGATACTCGATACCGATAACTTCAATGGCCTAGGGGAAAAATTCATATACCGTTGCAATTGGGCGAGTTTGTACTTTCAGATGCAACAGGAATATCTCGAGTTCGTCAATCCGTTCGCGAGATGTGGGAGTTTGAAGTTAAGGAATGGTTGAGAAACCATCAAAGTTTTCGCTGGTCTGATACTCGAACCCAATAACTACAATGGCCTAGGGGAAAAATTCACATAGCTTTGTAATCGGGCGAGATTCTACTTTCAGATGCAACAGGAATTTCTCGAGTTCGTCAATCCGTTCGCGAGATAAGATAGTTTGAAGTTAAGGAATGGTTGAGAAACCATCAAAATTTTCGCTGGTCTGATACTCGAAACCTATAACTGGAATGGCCTACGGGAAAAGTTCACACACCTTTGTAATCGGGCGAGTTTCTACTTTCAGATGCAAAAGGAATTTCTCGAGTTCGTCATTCCGTTCGCGAGATATGGGAGTTTGAAGTTAAGGAATGGTTGAGAACCCATAAAAATTTTCGCAAGTCTGATACTCGAAACCAATAACTACAAAGGCCTAGGGGAGAAATATACATACCTTTGTAATCGGGCGAGTTTCTACTTTCAGATGCAACAGGAATTTCTCCAGTTCGTCGTTCCGTTCGCGAGATATGGGAGTTTGGAGTTAAGAAAATGGTTGAGAAACCATCAAAATTTTCGCAAGTCTGATACTCGAAACCAATAAGTACAATGGCCTAGGGGAAAAATACACATACCGTTGTATTCGGGCGAGTTTCTACTTTCAGACGCAATAGGAATTTCTCGAGTTCGTCAATCCGTTCGCGAGATATGGGAGTTTGAAGTTACGGAATGTTTGAGAAACCATCAAAATTTTCGCTGGTCTGATACTCGAAACCTATAACTGGAATGGCCTAGGGGAAAAGTACACACACCTTTGTAATCGGGCGAGTTTCTACTTCTACTTTCAGATGCAACAGGAATTTTTCGAGTTCGTCAATCCGTTCGCGAGATAAGACAGTTTGAAGTTAAAGAATCGTTGAGAAACCATCAAAATTTTCGCAAGTCTGATACTCGAAACCAATAACTACAAAGGCCTACCGCAAAAATACACATAGCTTTGTAATCGGGCGAGTTTCTACTTTCAGATGCAACAGGAATTTCTCGACTTCGTCAATCCGTTCGCGAGATATGGGAGTTTAGACATAAGGCATGGTTGATAAACCATCAAAAATTTCACAATTCTGATGCTGGATACGAATAACTAGAATGGCCTAGGGCAAAAATACACATACCATTGTAATCGGTCGAGATTCTGCTTTCAGATGCAACAGGAATTTCTCGAGTTCGTCAATCCGTTCGCGAGATATGGGAGTTTTAAGTTACGGAATGGTTGAGAAAACATCAAAATTTTCGCAAGTCTGATACTCGAAACCAATAAGTACAATGGCCTAGGGGAAAAATACACATACCGTTGTATTCGGGCGAGTTTCTACTTTCAGACGCAATAGGAATTTCTCGAGTTCGTCATTCCGTTCGCGAGATATGGGAATTAGAAGTTAAGGAATGGATGAGAAACCATCAAAATTTTCGCAAGTCTGATACTCGAAACCAATAACTACAATGACCTAGGGGAAAAATACACAGACCGATGGAATCGGGCGAGTATCTGCTTTCAGATGCAACAGGAACTTCTCGAGTACGTCAATCCGTTCGCGAGGTATGGGAGTTTGAAGTTAAGGAATGGTTGAAAAACCATCAAAATTTTCGCAAGTCGGATACTCGAAACCTATAACTGGATAGGCCTAGGGGAAAAGTACACACACCATTATAATCGGGAGAGTTTCCGCATTTCAGATGCAACACGAATATCTCGAGTTCGTCAATCCTTTCCCGAGATATGGGAGTTTGAAGTTAAGGAATGGTTGAGAAACCATCAAAATTTCCACTGGTCTGATACTCGAA